>NC_061105.1:4088890-4113890 GCF_015104395.2 Macrobrachium nipponense | reverse complement strand
GCCCTTTGATTAATTTAATTACTTACAAGATTACCTCACACCTGTTTTGATGAACTTAGTCTGATTTTCTGCAGTACTGGTAAGTTACCTTTAGAGTATTCAGTCGTTTAATACTTGTGATGAGGGTTCAGATGTCTGGCTTTGGTGAGGTAATAATTGATGAATGGTAACCAGATACTTGGCACTTAGTCAAAAAAAGAAAAAGAAAAAAATTTATATATATATATATACACTATTCTGATGTGTTTTTCAGTACGTAAGGATGTTCAGGTTGCCTTCTGAATAATAATAATAATAATAATAATTACCTTAAATTTTGCAACCATGTACGATGCCAGAAGATGATAATTCAGGTTTTCGTCCAATAAAATAATAAAGTACCCGTCTTCCGATGCTTTGCTTTCTTACTTTATCTTGAAAAAAAAAAAAAAAATTAATTTCTTTTAAAACAAATAGATGATGGAAAGCTACGATTTCTTTTGATGTCCCCTGTCACGATTTTTCAGTGGATTTGTTCCTTCGTTCTTACTGGTAAAGAAAGGTTTTGAATCTCATTTTGGAGAATAATAATATGTAAATGTCACTCCGTCTTTTCTTTTTTTTTCTTTTTTTTTTAAGTTTTCAGTATTTTTTTTTTTTAGTAAAACGGTTTATTTATTAATGCATCCAACGCCCAATGGATTGCTTTAGATGCAAATGTAAATCTAGTTACAGGAGAAATTTATTACTCTTATTGAAGTTTTTTTATTTTATAAGTGACTGAGACCGAGTAATGCTTTTGTAAAAAGGTATTAATTGCGTCCTTCTATTCTTGAATGACAAACCATTATTTCTATTTTTATTTTCATGTACTTCTGTTCTTTAATTTCGAACTCCCTCCTCTTTGCTATTAATTGCATTCTATTCATAAATGGAAAAAAACCATAGTTTTTATATGAATGGCATACTGTCGTGAATGACAAAACCCCTCTTTGCATCTTGGTGGTCTTCTGTTCTTGAATGACGAACGCCAGACTTTTTATATTAATGTTTTCTATTCTTGAGTAACTTTCCATTCATGTACTAATTGTGGTCTTTATTCTTTCATGAAACAATCCCCCTGAAGGTGAACATATCCCATTAAAGGTGAACATATCCACTTTAAGGTGAGAGCAAATGGAAAAGCATGTCAGCAAATTATGTTGAGTTTCTTTCAGTTTTTATAATCCTAAGAACTAGAATATCATTTTGCAGCGCGAACCCTGTGGTGGTTATTCTCAGCATTTTTTCTGACTATCATTTTCCTGTGGTATTCGCTGATATATATATATATATATATTCTATATATATATATATATATATATATATATATATATATATATATATATATAGATAGATAGATAGATAGATAGATAGATAGATAGATAGGGCTGATGCCTTTGTATAATAAGGCGCCCTGTGAGGTTATTTAGACCTGCGATAATTTTACGCAAAGGTCGGTTGGTTATGACTTTCCATACTCATTGGAGTGTTGGGGTTTGATGATAACTTACGAAGTCAGTATCTTCTTTGGTTATGACGACGGAGATGTTTCAAACTCATGATGATAATTTCTAAGTTCATTCAGTATCTTTCTGATGTGAGGTTTCTAGTAGAAAACACAGAGTACAAAACTGATTTATTAATTGATATATTAACTGATATAGTAACTGATATTTTAACTGATATAGTAACTGATACATTAACCCATATACTAACTGCAGTGATTGGTAAGATAAAAGGTAACAGATTGATTATAGGCTACCTGATTTATTTATACATATATATATTGATTCATATAATTATGATCAATATATGTGCACTTAATACAACTGATTAACATAAATGACTAATCTAAGTGATTAATCTAGGTGCACTTTAAATAGATTCCTAGTGCGTACACGCACAGATATATATTGATTCTGTTATTTACTGATACTTTAGCTATGATAGTTATATAGATATTGACCCTTTACTGATACTTTATATATGGAATACATGACCGAAGATATACCCACTGCACATTTAACTAGCGTTTTGAACAACTTTTCGCCCATTACACAGTTCCAGGCAACCACCTATAGCCAAATGAAATGGCCAATTCCAAATGGTTAAAAACAACGGGAAATTGCCTGGGCATGGTCCGACGTTCTATTATGTGCCCATACTTGTTCTCTGCATCCATACGAATACGTTCGCGATGAATAAAATCATCCCCAGCACGAGTCCTGAGCCAGCAAACGTAGAGTTGAATATCCTCCTTGGTCATAGTTGTCGGAAGTATGTCCGTTTGTAGTCAATTCCAACAGCCGCCGGAGCATTCCACATTAAAAACGAGATTAACGACGGGATACGGGTGTCGGTCCAAGAAGTCCACGAAATAAGCTTGTTCACTTATGATGGTGCTTATTCCTTTCACATTGTAGGCGGTTGTTACTTCACTGCAGTCGTCCGCAAAGACGAACGGGGTTTGGAGTTGTAGACGATCTGTCTGGGCATGCGATATGAAACTTTCGTACTGCAGGGTACTGTAACCAGGTTTCGTTAATCAGCCTATAAGTGAAATTATACTTGTCACAAGGGCAAAGTAAATTCAGACAACATCCAAATACAGGAGGGAGAAATCCGTTAAGGACTAGACTTGACCCACATGAATTCGCTGATATTTTATGGAATTCAAAAGAGTCAGCTGTACAAACTTTTTTATCCATGGCATTATAACAATGAATGAACCTATCCTGGTCTCTGACGACCGTAAAAATATCCATATTAACTGATATCAATACGAATCCCAAAGAAAATTCGATATTACTGGTAGTAAGTTACTAGACAAAGAAGTGGGAAACGGAGCTATTTGTAAGATTGCCAGGCAACATAAGAGTCAAAGAGAATATTAATCATGATTCTGTAATTCTCTACACTTACTGAAATTAAGCTGTGATAAAATCCAATCCTATGTGCCCCTAACAAAAGGTTCATATTCAATTTTCTCGCACGCATCCTCTGAGGTTAATTTTTAGGCAGGAGATGCTACGAAAGAACCCACTATGTAACTAATTTCTATATAAACTTTGGGTTTTTCAAGAAAATGTGACATTTTCCCATGAATTTGATCTACTTGAATTGTAATATGTTAATGTTGCAAGTAAATTTTTCATACCCATGACCTGATACTTCTAAATGTCCGTTTACCAATGCCATAAGCTGATTTATTGACTCTAATTGTCTATGAGGTTCAGAAAAAATTAATTCATTTTGATGTTATAGAAATTCTATTTGCTTATTTTGTTTATTAATTTTAAAACGATTGCGATTCCTTAACTAAGCTTGCATTGATCACCACGGGTAAGAATAGGTTACGGCTATGTATGTCACCGTGACCTATGAACCACATGTGAAGTTCATGAGCTAAGCATTCCTTTCTCCAGCTAACTTGTTTTGTAAGCACAAGACAACACACAACTACAGATGAAGCCTGTGCAAGCGGATTATTGGGGTTAAAAGGAACAGTGATGATTCAGCAAAACGCACCAGGCACCTTTAGGACTGAAGACATCATCACCTGGCAGGAGATTGCTCTCAGCCAGCTTACGAGTTACGTTACTCGCTGTAATAAATACGACTTTAGTACTTTCAAATGATAGCCATGTATAAATTGGATATTTTTTTGTTTTAATACTCCACCCACAGGAGAAGAATGTCTGAAAAAACAGTACCAAAATTGAACAATATAATATTAGTTTCATGTTGGAAACCTGCAAGATTGTCAAATATATGCAATTACTTATGTTAAATTAGATATTCCTTATTCAAACTAATGAAAAAGGTTTCCATACAAATTTTATATATATTATTTACCCTGTAAGATCCATATGGTATTATTCACATAGATATACATTTTCACTTCTAGACTTCCTGACTTTAAAATCTCTCTTTTTTTTTTTTTTTTTCATTGACTACGAATATAAACCACCGGGACAGACAATATGCCAGTAGGTTTTGATATGTGTTTGAACTTTTAGCTTATTTGTCGTTAATATCCCTAGAATACTGAATGGACTACTAAACTAAAGCATTAAGTTAGAGTTCAAATCTTTACGCATATATATTTGGATATTTTATAAACACTTACTGCATATGGTTACGTTTTGCTTATTGATTTTATCGTGATTCCTTTTTTATTATACTTTGTAACCCTTCCAACTTCTTATGGAGTATAGTATATCGACTCCACTTGTATCCATACTTTTTTATATTTGATAAATTAATGGTTGGCCTGAATATGTGGAAAAGTGTTCTAGCGGCGTACCATATAAGGCTACTTCCGGTATCATTTCTATAGATACAAAATATGAACGATAAAGGTATTTAAAACAGGGAGAACCGCTATAATCCAGTTCGGATCCAATATTACGAGTGTAACTTGTAGGACATTGACACTTTCTTATTTATCCGTTCTACCAAACTGATTGACTCTGGGTGATAAAATATGGTATTGGTTTTCTTAATGCACGGAATTCACACAACGAGTTAAGGAAATTATTATTGATTTACACCACCCGAGTCAGAGATTATCATGTGTTGAATTCCATGTTTACTGATGTAGCACTCATAAATATTCCTAGCACACTCAATTGCGGGGTTTGTTTTTTAGTGCTATTAATTCTATATAACGTGTCAAGGCAACTATTAACACTAAGAGGTGTTTATTTCCTCTGTCAGACTCGTAACTCTGTTAATAATTCTACGTGTATTCTTTCAAGGATTGATTTGGCACGGGATAGGCCCTTAAACTGACAGGTGTCTTAGTGTGTCCCTTGTTTTCATGACACATGTTACAATTAGTTATGTGCTTTTTATATCTGTAAGCATTGTAGGCCAGTTAAATAGTGATTTGGCTTTCTGTGACATAATAGAGAACCCTGGATGACCATGTAATGGATTGGAATGCAACCAGTTTAGGACGATTAATATGAAAGAGATTATTACTACTACCTGGTCGTTAGTCACCTGCTGTGTTCTTCGGGTTTTCCTCGTCACGGACCTACATATAATATTACATTAAATTTTATAATTCTGCTACACATACTTTAAATATACTTTTGCTTTAGGGTTTCCGTTCGAAGTGTTTACTGTTTTGCTTAGCTGCTGACCCTTGCTTTGTTCAGTTTGTAACAGTTCAGCGCTCCAACCCAGGTATTCAATGTTCACGATCTCTTGGGTTAATGAATTTTCTTGTTCAGATACGTTTTTAACAATAGGCACTGATGTTTCTTTATCTTTTAGTCCAACTAATGGTTCTTTGCAGGATGGTGCGGGATTGCGGGATAATGCGTCAGCTATGATATTTGCTTTCCCAGGTAGATATCTTAACTTGGCTCCAAAGTCCTGAATGATCATATGCCGCCGAGTTCCTTTGGGTCTGTGATTAAAGCCTTTGAAAAACTCGGTAAGGGACTTATGGTCAGTAAGGACTTTAATAGGATAGCCGTAGATTATGAACTTGAAATGTACTAGTGAGTTAACGATACCTAGCCCTTCCTTGCCTATTACTGCCATCGGGACCTTGCACAGGAGCCTTTATTGTCCTGACCCGAAATAGTGTTACCTCTAATTTATCCAGATTTGTACGGGTGTTCCACTTGTTTTTGTGTGTTTTCTTATCACCACGGTGCCTAACTACCCTATCCATGCATCTGTATAAATACAGACATCCACTGCGTAAAGGCATATTCAATGTTTAATATGATTTGTTACGTACAGAATTAATAATCACCCAAAATGATAAGATTAACACAGTATATGATTATGATATTTCAGGAGAACTTCTGGAAACAGAAACTCAAAGATAAAAACTCGCAGTAGCGAAATCCCAATGATGTAGATAATTTCTGTAAAAAAGTAAGATTAAGAATGTATCGTAACTTCAGCCACAGGAACATCGAAAATTCGACCTGTGAAGGAAACACTCAGAGTTACTCCAATGAATAAAAAAGATTGTACTTAGCTTGTTTTTTAGGGAAGTCATGGTGTTTCAATAATGACACGGCCCTTCTCTGTTTAGCGGATGACCCTGGTTTTTAGCGTTGTTTGTTTGTTGAATGATTCGTTTCTCTTGCTGGTCTTGAAGATCTTGCTGTTTAGGTGACGTCATGGCGTTTGGCTTCGATGTCGCTTTTCCGCAGTGACCCGAATTCTCAGTTCGCGTTCTGCTCGTTCGATGTTTGTTTGTTGAATGATTCGTTTCCTTGAAGATCCGATGCTGCAGACGCGTCCGGTTTGTTTCTTGAAGTGCTGGAAACGCTCAATAAACGATGATGTTTTCTTGAATGATTCTAATGAGAGACATCTCTTTCGGTTAGGACGAAGCTTGCGTTGCCGTAGGAAGCAGACACGTCCGGTTTGTTTCTTGAAGGTATGCACTGCTAAAGACGCTCACCAAACGATGATACTAAGTTGCTTGAAGAATCTCTTGCTTTCGTCGTCGTTGACTTCTGATATGATACATTATTCATTATTCTGGTTATTCTTAGGAAGACGTTGAAGAGTACGCTGAAGGCTGCCACCAATATATAGAGCTGATGCCTTTGTATAATAAGGCGCCCCGTGAGGTTATTTAGACCTGCGATAATTTTACGCAAAGGTCGGTTTGTTATGACTTTCCATACTCATTGGAGTGTCTTGGGGTTTGATGATAACTTACGAAGTCAGTATATTCTTTGGTTATGACGACGGAGATGTTTCAAACTCATGATGATAATTTCTAAGTTCATTCAGTATCTTCTTTCTGATGTGAGGTTTCTGGTAGAAAACACAGAATACAAAAATATCTCTATTCTCTGAGACTACATGATGAAGATCAGGTAAAATTGGACAGGTCTTCTAATGATGATGGCTGATTGAATTCTGACTTACAATCTGGTTTACAAATCATAAAGGAAGCAGACAGTAGCTCGAACATACGAACATACACACAGATGACATAGATTACAAGTCACTAGGCCGTTTGAGTTATAGGTCACTGTGGTTGTCTCAAGCAGGAAGCTTGGACTACAGTTTACAAAACAAATGAATGACCACAGGTGACGGCAACTAGACACTGACTGATTACAACACGTCATATTAGCCTACTTTATCATGTGTGGTCTGATCACATTCCTGCAAGCAAACTGGTTGACCTCTTGGGTCATTGGTTTTAATTAATCATAGTTTTAGTTTTTATACATGGAATAAAATTCCTTATTTTGTATATGTAGCACTTACATATATATATATATATATATATTATATATATATATATATATATATATATATATACTATAGTATATATATATATATATATATATATATATATATATATTATATATATATATATAATATATATGCATGCATGCACAACTGAATGACGAAAATATGGAATGTGATGAATATATATAAATAAAGACAAATTCCGCGAAGGAAAGAGAAACGATGGAGACTTCAAGGCCTTTCGACTAATTGTCCTTTACTTAGCAGACTGAAGAATTATGAAAATAAAATTACAGAGAAAGCTCGTATAAAATATGTGCCTGGAATCCAACACACACGCACACACACACATTATATATCCGTATTTGTGTCTGTGTTATAACCTCGCACGTATATCCAGACGCACCGCCTAAGCTTTTAATATACGAATTCACCGTCCATTCGCTTTAGACTATAATGTAAACTCCATTCGCATAACCCCAATCTGACTGCCCGACTAAAACAAAATCCATCCACACGAGCCAGACAGAAGGCGAAAATGAGACTCTGAATCACCCGAATGTTGACAGAAATGGCCCACTCGCTTAAGGCAGGTCATGCCGCCCCCCCCCCCCTCCCCCCCCCCCCTCCACGTCTCTCAATAGGTGGACGGAATAATTAAGAGAAATAGTTACATTCATCGTAAACGGTGGACAACGGCTTCCACTCGCCTCCCGTGCATTAATGAAGGGTTTGACGAATGAGTTGCCTCCGGTGCTGTGGACGATTAGGACGGACTGCGCATGCGCGTGAGAATGTGTTGTTATGGCTCGCTGTGTGGCACTCTCTCTCTCTCTCTCTCTCTCTCTCTCAGGGTTGTAGGATTTCTTATTCTATTAATTGAACTTTCTCTCTTTCTCCCCTGGAATACAAGAATTCCTAGCTGGGTTTTGGACATCTAATCTCTCTCTCTCTCTCTCTCTCTCTCTCTCTCTCTCCAGGTTTCCTCTTTTTAGTAAGCTAATATACTTAATTTTCCTCGTTCAATCCGGCCTCATCTATTTTTCTACTCTCTCTCTCTCTCTCTCTCTCTCTCTCTCTCTCTCTGTAGTCTTCTTTTGACAGATGTGTTTTATTTTTCCCATCATTCATTCTCTCTTATTTGTTGCTTTTCTCTGTTTTAAGTCAATTTCCTTTCTCTTGTCTGTTAATCTGTAGCCTTCTTCGTCATCATTTCTGTAAGTCGTTTTGATACCTCTCTGTCTGTCTGTCTGTCTGTGTCTGGCATTACCCAACCTTTCTTCTCTCTCTCTCTCTCGCCTTCATTATTATCATCGCAACATGAAACAGGGCTTCTTCTTCTTCTTCTTCTTCTTTCTTCAGCGTCTCTCATCTCCCCCAGGGCACTTTCTAATCATCTGGAAGATGCAGCATCGCAACACCCCCCCCCCCCCCCAGAGCTTTCCCCCAAACTTTCTCTTCCTTTTTTGTAGATCAAAAGAGAGAGCTTTCTCCCGACTTTTTCTTTATGTAGATAAAAAGAGAGCTTTCCCACAAACTTTCTCTTTCTCTATGTAAATAAAAAAGCTTTCCTTAAATTTCTCTTTCTCTGTGTAGATAAAAAGAGAGCTTTCCCCCAAACTTTCTCTTTCTTTATGTAGATAAAGAGAGAGAGAGCTCTCCACCAAATTTTCTCTATATGTAGATAAAATAAGAGAGCTGTCTCCCAACTTACTCTTTGTGTAGAAAAAAAAGCAGAGCTTCCCCTAACTTTCTCTTTCTCCATGTAGATAAAAAAAAAAAAAAGACAGCTTCACGCATACGTAGCTACATACATACGTACCTATATGCACCGTATTTGTAGTATGTGCGTGGAGATTTCGACCTCGTATATTAAATGCTTAAAAGAGGGAATGTTTCCTCTCTTCACCTGTAAAGAGAGAGAGAGAGAGAGTTAGTAATAGAATGAACGATGATTTTCATGCATTTCACGTCTCTGTAAAAGGTTTTTTTTTTTTTCTTTCAAAATGACCTGAAAATGCGCAAAAAAAAAATCGAACGATGAATTATACGTCCACGAGCGAGTTCAGCATACAGCAGCTGTCAGATGAGCACTAACGAAAAGGAAAAAGTCATTTAAAAACAATTAAATAATAATAAAAATGAAAATCAAAAATCAAAAAGTTGCTCTCTAATGCGTCCATTTCTGTGCTCCTGTTATTTCCAAAAAAAAAAAATAAAAATAAACGCTATTCAGTTCGGATGTCAGGTGAAAGGGTATTTTATGAGAAAACCTGCTCTATTGTTTGGGTTTCGCGCTTGCTTGCGTTGTATTATATAGATATATGCGTTCGAAATGCGTATGCATGATATATTTACATATATACACATATATCCACTATAAGCTGTATCGGTTCATGACGTCATCGATGACGTCACCGCCTTTCACCCTGATGGCCAGAGAGGAGGGAGAATCGTGCGTAAAATGTATACAAGAGTCATTTCCTCATAAAAGGGAGATGTTGACGAAATGAGACGGCGGCCTCCCCATTCGGGATGAGGGGGATTTTCCCCCTTTTAATTCCCCCAGATTCCAAATGAAGTCGTAGGGATTAAACTTCTCCAACTTCCTGTGGTGGATTTCGTTTTATTTCTTCGCCTTTAGTTTCTTTGTTACTTGTTCCACATGAAGCTGTTTCTTTCGTCAGTATTTTCTGTTACTTGTTCTACATTAAGCTGTTTCTTTCGTCAGTATTTTCTGTTACTTGTTCCACATTAAGCTGTTTCGTCAGGAGTTGGCTCCAATGAAAAGGTAGGACAGTGATCACTGCCTCATTCACGCCTACACACTTACAACGATGGCTAGTGGATGGAACCCCTTGCGCAGAAAACTGACAAAGTAATAACCTCTTCATTCACTTGCATAGAAGGCTGGCAAGTAGCGCATTTAAACCCCTGCCCCACCCGCTGCTCCACGTACATTGCGCCACTCACCTCATATCTTGCGCTTACTCAGGGGTATACATCTTCCATAACTTCGCTTCCCTGTTATTTTCAGTTTGTTCTGAAGCGTCCAACCTGTTTCTTTCCATTTGAAGGTTGAAGTCCACTAATTGTTCTTGGAATAGTTAAAAGTGGAAGTTCACTAATGGGTCTTGGAATAGTTAAAAGTTGAAGTCCACTGACATGTTACTGTCCTCCTGGGTCTTGGAATAGTTAAAAATAGGCTCAAAAGACCCTATCAGTCTCCTGACGAAGTGATTCCAACACAGAATCAACCGATGCTGGCAGATGATATATAAGGCGATCGGATTCCCAATTTCGTGGATCCTCTGGAACCCATTGACGCTGAAAATTACAGAGATAAAATGAGAACACTAAAAAACGAAGTAAAAGAGATAAAATAAATTTATAAGAAGCGTTCAGTTTTCCAAAGAGCCTATTTGAAGGGGATTTTGGCTCAAGAAACTGAAAAATTGGGTAGGGGGGCGGGGGGCGCTTTTTGGTTTTGGCCCTGCTGTAGTGGGGACCAATCAGCTGATATATATGGTGAAATTAGGTTCATAGCAGCATCATAGATGCTGGGACAACCTGGAATATGGCCTTCTTTCTTCCAGTAGTTATAGCTGAAGAGCCACCCTATAGTTTAAGAAATATGCTAGGGTATTAGATCTCTCTCTCTCTCTCTCTCTCTCTCTCTCTGGCAGAGACTCATTTGCCTTATTGCTCACCGTCCTCCCTGCATTGGTGCACTCCCAGAGACGATTTGAATTGTCTTGATGAAAGACCACTCGATTCAAGACTTCCCGAAGACGACAGGAGAGAGAGAGAGAGAGTCCCTTAAACTTTGGGTTGTCCAACCCATTTCGGAATTAACCTGTTGAGTCCTGGTGGAGGACTGAGGAAAGGTTACTCATTCTTCAAGATTATTTCCCCCTTTCTAACGGAGGAGCGAGTCTCAGAGAGTTTGTTTGTGAGAGAGAGAGAGAGAGAGAGAGAGAGACGGGGGAGGGGAATAGTGAGAGAGAGATGTTGGGGTGAGTCAGCCTTGCCACGTTACTTTGTTTACTTACAAAGATATTAATCGATTTTCTCTCAGTGTTTGATAGTAATAATAATAATAATAATAATTTTAAAGTAATTTATCTAAATTGTTTTAATGCACTGCGTCAGTGAACTTTTCCGTTGATGAATATTTGGGGTGACCCATTAGACGCACCATTTGCGATGGCGAATGTCATTCACGGGATCTGTCAATCATTCATGTTGAAGCGACTTTCTTTCAGTGGTTTTTTGTAAATATATATATATATATATATATATATATATATATATATATATATATATATATATATATAGTACTATAGTATCATATATATATATATATATATATTATATATATATATATATATATATATATATTGTTACGAAGTGCCAAGTATCTGGTTACCATGCATCAAACATTACCTCACAAAAAGCCAGACACCTGAACCCTCATCACAGGTACTAAACGACTGAATACTCTAAAGGCAACAGTGATCCCTTAACACTTACCAGTATTGCAGAAAATCAGACTAAGTTTCATCAAAAACAGGTGTGAGGTAATCTTGTAAGGTAATTAAATTAATCAAAGGGGCGATCACTCCTTTCAACACTTTAAAAAACTCTAAGTATTTCCCTGATTTCAGAAGTCTAAGTACTTCCTTGGTTCTAAGTCACTTCAAGTTACTTGAAGGAAAGCAAATCAATTACCACTCTATGTCTCTACCTATCATCAGTATAGTCATAATCAAATATAATTATACTGGTGTAAGATAAAGAAAACACTTATAAAAATTTTAAATACAAAAATTTATTATTAAATTCAAAATTTATAAGTGAAATTCACAATATCAGGGAAAATTACTGTTACTTGAAAACAAAGTAAAGTTTAATTAATTCTTGAATCAAATTAAGTAAAATTAAGTCAAAATTAATTTATCACAAAATTTTCAAGGAAATTAATTCAATTGAAATTCAAAAGTGTTAGGCAATAATTGAAAATCTGAAATTAATTCACAAGTGCTAAACAATAATAAAACTTGAAAAGAATTCTAAGTAAATGCAAATTAATTCACAAGTGTTAAATTTAATTAAATGTGCAATGATTAAGCAATGAAAATAACTAAGTCAATTAAATTGTGAATGCAAACGAAAATATAAAACAAAAAGACACACTTCAATAAGAAAATGAATAAGTGCACAAACAATGGAACAGACAAACACACACAAAAAAAAATCAGCAATGTGTAAAAGTGTAAATCTTTTCACTCAAAAACACTGTAACCAACAGTTTTTACCAAACCTTCACAACCATCTGTTAAACACAGTTCCTAACCGTTATTAGTTAAACACAATTCCTATCCGTTATTAGTTGCCACTAATAAAAATATAACACACTTTACCTTGGTATACCAATTTCTTTCTTTGCTGCAGTCTTGTCTTAAACAATTTGACAAAAAACCAGCCGCCGTTACGAAATAATGTCTGTTCAGATTCCACAAAAGAAACTAAATAACACTAAATAAATTCTAAGAAGTATCAAACATGAAATTCTAAAACGTTATGAGTGACCAATTTACGTTACGTTAATATAATCTCAATGATGTCGAATGAGAGAGCGAGAGAGATGTTAATGCCTCGAGGTCTTAAGATAGAATGAAAATCTCTTCCTTTTCGGAAGCGGGAGAGAGCAGATGTCAAATTGTTCTTGGCACGAAAGCTTCTCGAAAGTTCTGAAATCTGATGCAATCTCACATACAAAATGTGCAACACCCACGTGGGGGGACCTTGACAAGATACCGCGTACGAGTCCAGTCTGTTAAAAAAAAAGACGTACTCTACTCGATCGAGACGAAGAAGTCTTATCACGTATGATGACAGATTCTCCAAACACAAGTGAAGATTTGAGATCGCTTATCAAGACGTGTTGACAGATTAGGGAAGCAAACGGATCTCGCAGACCCTCTGATCTCACACTGTTGACATAAAAGTTAAACATTCGTAGCTTCCAAAAGACAAAGATCTCTCTCTTTTTACGTTATATACATATTCTTTTACAATATGTAATGCCAAATCTGAACACACATTTTAAAACATCCTATTTTAGCTATCTAGGAATCTGAAAAAATGTTACACAATCTACAAGACATTTCAAAGAGGGGAAACATGCATTTTGAAAGTAGCAATATATAATATATATATAGATATATATATATATATATATATATATATATATATATATATATATATATATATATATATATATATATATATATATATATATATATATATATATTTTGGTGTGTCATGGGATAACGTTATACATCCAGATTAATCCATTACTATGTCTCTCTTCCTCGCAGCCCTTACCTTTTTACTTAAGACTGTTATGAAGCAGAGGAACTATTTTTACTTTAGAATGTCTCTGTGTTGAGTAAGATTTTATTTGTGTAATTTTGTCATTTTTTAAAAATCTTCCTATAATTTGCGTTATGTCTGTCTGTCCGTCTGTCATTCAATCACAGCCGAACGGTTGGTCCGATGGGCATGAAACTTGGCAGGGTTATGGTGGGGACCCCTAAGATGGTTTATAATGGGGTTTCGTCCTAACTCCCCCCGCCCCCCTCACCCCTCCAAAGGGGGTGGGGATGAGAAGGGATTCCCTGAAACGGAGCTGGTTCTGCCCGTAGACTTGGTTACTTTACGAATTTTCGTACATAAATTTCTGTATACATATGTTTGCTAGTATATGTAATTCGTGTAATTTTATGTTTTGCATTCGAATAAAGGTTTGAATTTTAATTAAAGAAAAAAATCACTCACGATAAAAAGGGAGGAAGGACATTTGTGGACAGTACATTGGCAATGTAACATTTTCAACGACGAATAAATGTTCCATTTTCCTCGAAGCCAAAAAAAACAAAGAAAAAAATCATCAGAGGACGAGCTAATGAGAGCAAAGAAGCCTAATGCATAAAAGATGGTTGCTAATTGAGTCCTACAAGCCCGCCTTGTCGGTTGCTGGGGCGTCGCTGAAGCAAACAGGATAACAACGCAAATCATTTTGGAATATCCTGTATCACAAAGGTGCCTTGGGGAGGAGCCGGGGTTCCTTGGGGGAGGAGTAAGTGGAGGAAGAGTCCCCGAGGACGCTTTGTGAAGCCTTCAGGTGAGTCTCTTAGAAATACGAGCCAGCCAGCCAGGCTGTAGGGGTTCTCTCTCTCTCTCTCTCTCTCTCTCTCTCTCTCTCTCTCTCTCTCTCAGGTGGATGCTTCCAGGATGAACATAATATCTCGCCGTGTTCCGGAAGAAGTTGTGAATGAGGTGATGGTCTCTTCAGAGTATATGTTGTGTAATGGGTTGTGTATTCTGAAACTGTCGGTTGTGAAATCAGTCAAGATATTCTACAAGTGAAGTTTGTGAAATGGAAGACAGTATTGTAAAAATGGTGTTTGTCAAATTCGCCATCTCGGTGTTGTAAAAGTGTGGTGTTGTGAAATGGCTCATTCACAATCCACTTTCAGAACACCAATGGTCCACTCCACAAGCTTCACTTTCAGAATTCTGTGGATGCTACCACAGCCTCTGTTTTCACGATACAATTATACCCTTTTCCAATTTGCACGGCTCATTTTCACAACCCTTGCTCTCCGAATGCAATACACTTTCACAATCTCCACTTTCAGACACTTTCACAATCTCCACTTTCAGACACTTTCACAATTTCCACTTTCAGACACTTTCACAATCTCCACTTTCAGACACTTTCACAATCTCCACTTTCAGATACTTTCACAGCCTCCACTTTCAGACCCCTACTTCTAGATTACTGTGGCACATGAAAAATATTATTCACCACGTATCTCTCTCTCTCTCTCTCTCTCTCTCTCTCTCTCTCCTCTCTCTCTCATTTTGCATGTATACGTAAACCGCCCGCGTGGGGAGGACTTGGGTTTATAAGAGCATAAAAATGTGTTGAAAAAATGACTTATGGAAAGACATTAAATATGCGAATCACGCAGAAGAGGCTTTTGGCTGTCTGTTCCTTGGAATGTGCCTCTGGGAATTTGGTAGAGTTTGCTCTCCGAGTATTCCGTGGGAATGTGTGTGTATATATATATATATTATATATATATATATATATATATATATATATAATATATATATATATAATATATATGAATAAGTTATCACATCGAACCGTGATTCATTTATATATGCATTCAAGCAATACAAAAAAAAAAAAAAAAAAATGAACCTGTAATAGGCTAAATTCACTCTACCTCCCAAATGATATATTTTCATATATGTACCGAAAGGAATTTTTTTAGTTGATAATAATTTTTTCGTCCCCCCATGGGATCGAACCACCGTCCAAGTGGACGGGGACGAAATCAGGACAGTCAGTGACGCTATCCAATCAGCCAACAGAGACGCTATAAGTTTGTATCGATTCTGACCTTACAAATCACCCTCGAACTCGGTGCTTTCGTAATTAGAATCGATATGAAACCCCGTCTACCAAATGTCCCTTCGGTACATATATGAAAATATATCATTTGGGAGGTAGAGTGAATTTAGATATTAAAGGACATTTGTAGCTTGAAGGATTATATAAACGAATCACGGTTCGATGTGATAATTATTCCTAACAAAAGGCTACGTGCTGTCAAACGCTCGAATTGGCTAACATGGTAGACAGGGTTTCATATCGATTCTAATTACGAAAGCACCGAGTTCGAGGGTGATTTGTAAGGTCAGAATCGATATGAACTTATAGCGTCTCTGTTGGCTGATTGGATAGCGTCACTGACTGTCCTGATTTGGTCCCCGTCCACTTGGACGGTGGTTCGATCCCATGGGGGGTCGAAATTATTATCAACTAAAAAATTCCCCTTCGGTACATATATGAAAATATATCATTTGGGAGGTAGAGTGAATTTAGATATTAAAGGACATTTGTAGCTTGAATGATATATATATATATATATATATATATATATATATATATATATATATATATATATATATATATATGAACATTCGAATTGTTTTTCCTAATTGGTGGATGGCTCCAGAGTAATAAACACGTTGGTTGCTGTCAACTTCTCAACTTCAATCTTTTTTCTGACTCATTTTCTTCGGAAAATCACACACTCTACATCCATAAAGGAGAGTTGGTTCAACAGTCCTTTTTATATGTGCCCTTCTTGGGTGGTGCCCTTTTTGTGCTTCACCTATACTCTGGACTCGACCTTTCTCGTCCAACTATCATAATTATGTTGTATTCACTGACGAAAATGCTTTTGAATCAACTTGTTTTGCTTTGTTGTATTGTCCCTTTTTTGATACCTTAATTTTGGTGAGGTGTGGGAATGCCATCAGAAATTCGAAACTATTATTATTATTATTATTATTGTTGTTGTTGTTGTTGTTGTTGTTGCCTCTGATGCTGCTCTTTTCGTTCTTTCTAATCTATTGAAATACGAAATGTCAACGTAGAGAGATATAAGCAATTGGGGTGTCATATTTTTTAAAGGCAATTCACGTAGGTTTACTGACTTTTACTGGAGAGAGAGAGAGAGAGAGAGAGAGAGAATGAATGTTTAGTGGCAGAGAGAGAGAGAGAGAGAGAGAGAGAGAGAGAGAGAGAGAGGCTGAGCTATCTAAAGCGGGTGATATGAATAAGAAAATGACTGAATACCTTCAGAGAGAGAGAGAGAGAGAGGGGGTGTGTGCTACCTATGTACAGCAGCTGACTGAGTGAGAGATTTGATGAAGCAGCTTCATTGGGAAGAGAGAGAGAGAGAGAGAGAGAGAGAGAGAGAGAGAGAGATCAAAGCCGCGGCTTATAGACAATATGGATTCTCATGCATAAAACATTTCAGCCCCTTACGTTCTGTACTAGAGGGATGGAGGTTGGTTTTGTGGGGGGAGGGGGAGGGGGTTGTCCTACCCCCAAAGGAAGATGTGATGGCACAGGGAGGTTCTGGGGGGGGGGGGAGGTGTTCTTGGTCATTGTCGTCAGTATTTAGCTTCAAATTAACTTCTTTTTTTTTCAGAAAAGAGAAATTCGTTGGTTTGTCATATTTTGATATAAGAAATTCCCCGTAGGGGTTAGTGCCATCTGCGCACCTCACGCGGTGCACTGTACGCATTACTTAAGGCTCTTTGCAGCGTTCCGTCGGGGCCCCCTAGCTGCACCCCTTTTTCATTCCTTTTACTGTACCTCCGTCTGTATTCCCTTTCTTCTCTGAAACCAGTTATTTCATATATCCAGTCTCCCCAGAAGTCCTAGTTCACTCTTGGGGATGGACCGGTCACAGAACTGCTCTCTCTCTCTCTCTCTCTCTCTCTCTCTCTCTCTCTCTCTCTCTCTCTGTTCGATGGGCTCGTTAATTCTGAAAAGAATGACGGGCGTAAGTTCAAGAAGGTGTGTTGTATATTTCTGGGCAAAATGGTTTGTGTGATAAAGATTACAGCGAGAAAGATTATGCTTAAGTAAATTCACCAGATTAAATTCGTTTTTGGCGAAGGAGAGAGAGAGAGAGAGAGAGAGAGAGAGAGAGAGAGAGAGAGTAAGATAAATAGAAGGCAAGAAGAAAAGTATGATGGAGAGAATGTGAGATTAGCGAGAGAGAGAAAGGGCAGATGAAGAGAGAGGGAGAGAGAGAGATAGAAGAGAACAACTTTCATAAAATATTTAGGGGAAGAGAAAAAGGGAATATTCAGGAAGGAGAAAGAGAAAGAGCAAGAGAGAGGAGGCAAGAAGAAGAGCATGATGGAGAGAATGTGAGATCAGATAGAGAGAAAAAGTAGACGTAAGAATAGAGAGAGAGAGAGAGAGAGACTACAGAAAAGGGGAGAGTAAGCTAGATAGAAAGAAGATTAAGAAAGAGAGAGAAGCAAGGGAGGAAAGTAAAGGTTAAGAGAGAAAAGAGAAGCGGTGAAGACGAACGGACACAAATCAGACGACAAAGAGACGAAATATGAGAAGAAGAGATAAAAGAAAGTTTTTTTTTTTATCTCTCTCTATATCCAAGGTCTTCTTTTGGTAAGAGTGTGTACTGTCACTAACACACACACACACACACACGCACACACAGACGCCAGTTACGGCAATAAGTTAAACATCTCCTAAGTGGAGGGTCGTCATTTCCAGGTACTTCCATAACCCTGGAAATTCATGGAATGTTTGCTGACGTCGTATTGGCCTTTTCTCGGAAGGTTTTTGTTAGTAGTTTCCCTGCTTTATCAATATATATTAATATATATATATTAGCTATATCTATATTATTATATTATGAATATATATTAATATTATTATATATATATCTATATCTATATATATATATATATATATATATATATCATAATATAAATATAGTCTCTCTTACCAACGTTGTGTTTAATGATGCATTCCAAAGTGCTACATAATTCAAAAATGTCTGCTGCCGTAGCAGCCTCGCGAAATAATTCCACGAGGCGGGACATGCCATTTCTCTCCTCCCTCGCGCGAGTCGAGCGCATAAAATAAACAAGCATAACAAGGTAGCTCAAAAAAAAAAAGTGGGGGGGGGCGGGGGGGGTTGGGGCGGGGCCGCTCTCATTAACACGTCGAAATGCAATTACGCTCCGTAATTACGCATATGCGTCCTCTCCAGCGAGATCCGCCGGTAAGTACATACTAGGTCCTTACGCTAGGGCCAGGAAAATATCAGCAGTGAGGTCTCTTGACGTGGTGCACTGTAGGCACGTATTACTGAAAAGTTCTTTGCAGCGTCCCTTCGGCCCCTAGCTGAAACCCTTATCGTTCCTTTTACTGTACCTCCGTTCGTATTTGAGGTTTTCCTTCCTGTTTCAGACCTCAAACCTGTTTGACCTCCTGTTGCAACAGATAGTCGACGCTGAATGACCTCGTAGGTCGCAGCGCTTGGCCTGTGGTTTTATTTTATATATATATATACTATGTATATATATATATATATATATATATATATATATATATATATATATATATATATATTATATTCTATTCTGATGTGTGTGTCAATACGTAAGAATGTTCAGATTGCCTTCTGAGTAATAATAATAATATCAATAATATTAATAATAATAATAACAATAATAATAATAATAGTATAGTATAGTATAGTATAGTATATTTGTTTGTCCTTATTTGTTACAAATTCATAGTATAAGCAGAAAATTCGCCGAACAGCAATTTAATGCTTATATGGCGATAACATAAGGCAAGTTTACTGGTTTTTCATAAAAGTTATACAGACTTACAAGCTAAAACAGACATAAAAATACATGGGTCAAGCCTATTTTGACAAAGGGTTATAATACTAAGTAAGACATTAAAATACAAAAGAAGGCAAGTCCAGCTTGCAACACAAAAAGCATTCATACAAATGCCAATAAAATAACACACACGTCCAGCTTGTGTTCCAAGGAATAAAAAATACCTGGGTAACTAAAAGGAGTCTTTAAAAAGCACAGTTCAACACCACTTAAAATACCTACTGTTGTGCAAGTAACAGTAATTTGTAATTTCTGAGAGAAACATAAAAGGAATCTTCTAAAAGCTTTCTGTCAAGTTCACTGTTAAGCCCAATCAGCTGATAGTGGAGGAATCTCCTTTCAACCTCCGTACGTATGATAGGTGTATGATAACCACGGCCCCTAGTAGCATATTCATGGGAACTCAAGTTGGGGCGTAACAAAAGATCATAAAAGTAAGGCAGCTCACCCATAAGGAGTCTCCTCAAGAACTTGAATAAGCTTAGTTTATACAGGCTACTTATGTTTAGTATTTGCAAACGTGTATATAGTTCCGATGTGCCCATCACCGGTCTTCCATCCTCATATCTGACTCCCAGAATTATTCTTAACAAGTTGTTGACACGTACCTTCAATCTCTTAAGCACAGTAACAGGTGCCGAGCCCCATATTAAGAGGTGGTTATTCAAGTAGGGGAGCACTAGAGCATAATATAGTTTAAGCAATATGTCAGTCGGCACGAAATCACGAGTACTAATAATTGCTCCAGTTATACGGCTGACATTAAGTGAGACATTGTTAATGTGTTTTGTATATGTCAAGGTATTAGTGATAGTCAAGCCTAGGTATTTGAAGTCCGTTACCCATTCAATAATGCCATCAGCGAAAGATAGGGCGGGAAGTTCTTGGGGAGACCTGGTCAGGACAAACATCAACTTACTCTTACTAGTATTAGGAGTTAGCATATTTGCTTTTAAGTATACCTCAAGTTCATTAAACAAATTCCTAACTTTATTCATAAGCTCGGTGAATGAATGGGATACCAACAGAAAAGCAGCATCATCGCAAATAAAATTGTTTCGGCCTGCACTGCATTAGGTAGGTCATTTTATAAATATATTAAAACAAAGAGGACCAAGTATAGACCCTTGAGGCACACCACATGAAATCACTTTAACATCAGAATCAACACCATTTACGCTTACAAACTGCCTTCTGTTAGCAAAGTATGATCTTAGGTATAGATGAAATTGGCCACGAAACCCATAATACTGTAGTTTATCCAAAAGTATTTTGTGTGACACAGTGTCAAATGCCTTTCTCAAGTCAAGGAAGAAGTAGACACAGAAACTCTTCTCTTGATAAGCCTTTGTTGCAATAGAGAGAAATTTAATAATGGCCTGTGTAGTACTTCTATTCTTGCGGAAGCCATATTGAGAATTATTAAGAATAGAGTACTTTTCAATGAAGCTGTTCATCCTGTCCAGAGTTAACCTTTCAAAGATTTTTGAAGCCACGGGTAAAACTGATATGGGCCTATAATTATCAATGATACTTTCTAATCCAGACTTATATACAGGAGTAACTCTTGCAACCTTAAGTCGACTAGGAAATTCAGGCTGCATTATGGACATATTATAGAGCATTGCATAATGGGAAGCAAATACATTACAGCTATCCTTCAATATTAACGGCGTTATGTCACAATAATAATAATAATAATAATAACAATAATAATAATAAAATCAAGAAGAAAGTATCAGCATTGATGTCGCAATACAATGGGACACCAGAGTTGAAGAGAAAGAAAGGGGAAATAATGGATAAGTATCAAGACCTGATAATAGAAATAAGAAGGATATGGGATATGCCAGTGGAAATTGTACCCATAATCATAGGAACACTAGGCACGATCCCAAGATCCCTGAAAAGGAATCTAGAAAAACTAGACGCTGAAGTAGCTCCAGGACTCATGCAGAAGAGTGTGATCCTAGAAACGGCACACATAGTAAGAAAAGTGATGGACTCCTAAGGAGGCAGGATGCAACCCGGAACCCCACACTATAAATACCACCCAGTCGAATTGGAGGACTGCGATAGAGCAAAAAAAAAAAAAAAAAAAAAAATGATAATAATAATAATTACCTTAAATTTTGCTACCATGTACGATGCCAGAAGATGATAATTCAGGTTTTCGTCCAATAAAATAATAAAGTACCCGTCTTCCGATGCTTTGCTTTCTTACTTCATCTGAAAAAAAATTAATTTCTTTTAAAACATGATGATGGAAAGCTGCGATTTCTTTTGATGTCCCCTGTCATGATTTTTCAGTGGATTTGTTCCTTCGTTCTTACTGGTAAAGAAAGGTTTTGAATCTCATTTTGGAGAATAATAATATATAAATGTCACTCCGTCTTATTTTTTTCTTTTTTTTTTTAGTCTTTTTGAGCTTTCGGTAATTTTTTTTTAGTAAAACGGTTTATTCATTAATGCATCCAACGCCCGATGGATTGTTTTAGATGCAAATGTGAATCCAGTTACAGGAGATATTTATTACTCTTATTGAAGATTTTTATTTTTTAAGGGACTCAGACGAGTAATGCTTTTGTAAAAAGGTATTAATTGTCCTTCTATTCTTGAATGACAAACCATTATTTTTTTATTTTTATGTACTTCTGTTCTTTAATTTCGAACTCCCTCCTCTTTGATATTAATGGCATTCTATTCATAAATGGAAAAAAACCATAGTTTTTATATGAATGGCATACTGTCGTGAATGACAAAACCCCTCATTGTATCTTGGTGGTCTTCAGTTCTTGAATGACGAACGCCAGACTTTTTATATAAATGTTTTCTATTCTTGAGTAACTTTCCATTCATGTTCTATTTGTGGTCTTTATTCTTTTATGAAACAATCCCTCTAAAGTGAACAAATCCACTTTATGGTGAACATATCGCATTAAAAGTGAAGAAATTTCATTTAAGGTGAAGAAATCCCATTAAAGGCGAACATGTTCCATCAAAGGTGAACATATCAACTTTAAAATGAGCAAATGGAAAAGCATGTCAGCAAATTATGTTGAGTTCCTTTCAACTATTATAATCCTAAGAACTAGAATACCATATTTTGCAACGCGAACTCTGTGCTGGTTATTCTCAGCATTTTTCTTTTTAGGGAAATAACATTTCTTGGTCCAAACATTTATCATATATTTCTTCTTAGTTTCACAAAGGATGTTAGTCTTTTTAAAGGAAAATATCATTCTGTGTTAAAAAATTTATCGCATATTTCTTCTTAGTTTTGCAAAGATTTTTAGGTTATCTTTCTTTTTAGGAAAAATTATTAATCATATATATCTTTGTAGGTTTACAAAGATTTTTAAGTTATTTTCCTTTTAAGGAAAATAGCATGTCTTTTTCCAAATATTTATCTTATATATCTTCTTAGTTTTACAAAGTTTCTTAGGTGATGTTCCTATGAAAAGGAAAATGACACTCAAAGTCTAAGTACTGCTGCACAATATTTTATGAATAAAATAGCATATTGATACCAGCCTCTCCATATTAAAGGAAAAGGATTCTCTATACAACAAAATCTTGGCTATCTTCTGCAATGCTCCCAACAGCGCAATTATTATTTGTTTATATGTAAAATTGAAAAAAATAATCGTTCTGTCTTGTTTTGGAAGCAAAAGTAATATCGTCGTTTTTCCAGGGCCTCAAATTATACCAAAACTTTTGATTTTTCAGAAATTTTGATTTCATTTTCCAATATTCATTTCAGTCTGGAAAATAAAAAATAAACTCGTTATTGAATCTATTCCTGTATCAGAGTCAAGCAAAAAAAAAAAAAGTTTTAGTCAAGCAAAAAAAAAAAAAATTGATCTATAAAAGTAACATGACAATAAAGTCGTATGAAAATTTATTTTGCGATGCCATTGCAGTCAGTCATAGGACTTCATCACATTCAACTTGCTTCCAAAAGGAAGTCCCACGACTGCCTTTTTTTTTTTCTCTCTCTCTCTCTCTCTAAAGAGTCAAACATTTTTAATGTTTTTTCCCACATAATTTTTGCACTTTTGTACAGCTTCCCGTAACTCTTTGTTAATTGCTTGGTTGAAGAACTGTGGCATGTGTATTCTTGCAGAAGAAAAACCAAGGTGTGGTCCGACCTCCAACTTACTCGGAGCACGTGCTAAAATCTACGGTTAAATAGCGCGTTGTATCACCAGCGGAAATTAAAATAAAGATGGTTTATTTTACCGTAACTCTTTGTTAATTGCTTGGTTGAAGAACTGTGGCATGTGTATTCTTGCAGAAGAAAAACCAAGGTGTGGTCCGACCTCCAACTTACTGGGGCTGCATGGTAAAGTCTAAGGTCAAGTGGAGCGTTGTTTCACCAACGAAAACTGAAATAAAGACGCTAATTTTTGTTGTATAGAGAATCTTTTCCTTTAATATGGAGAGGCTGGTATCAATATGCTATTTTATTGATAAAATATTGTGCAGCAGTACTTAGACTTTGAATCTCCTTTTCCTTTTCATAGGAACATCACCTAAGAAACTTTGTAAAACTAAGAAGATATATAAGATAAATATTTGGAAAAAGACATGCTGTTTTCCTAAAAAGAAAAATAACCTAAAAATCTTTGTAAAACTACATGCACATTATTTATTTTTTTACATTTTCATTCCGATTAATCAGTCATCAATCATCAATATCCTATCCTAAAATTCCTGTATCTTCGACTCACGCGAAACACCTTTATCAGACCTTTTGCGGCTTTTATACAGACCTTTCCTATCCCCCAGCAAGAACAACAGCCAAGTAGTTTGCAGGCTTACTCCCCGAGTAGGCGGAAAGGTGATGTGAGGCACATCTGAGAAAGGAGATATTTGCGTTGCTATTTGTTCTTGTGTTTTCTGCAGATAGGTAACCACACTTTTCTTTGCCATGTGGGTCTAGAGGTAGAAATGTCGGAAAACCCCACAGTAGCACCAAGAGGCAAAGTTAGAGAGGTTGAAAAGCGAGATGAAAGAAAGGAAAAGTGGAATGTAGGCACAGTAAAAGTCTAACAAATGGGTCCAGTTAGGGTCCGAAGTAACGCCGTTAGCACCCTTCAGTGATGCCTACAGCGCACCACGTGAGGTGCACTGACAGCGCTGTCTCCTTTACAGGGGGACGTTTGGCAAAGAGAACAAACCACTTATCAGGAATTATGAATTATGCCAAGCATTCATATAACACGGGAAACCCCCATCCGCTGTTGCATGGCATCGTGCAGCAGCCAGCTCGAGAAGATATATAAAAAACGGCTTTCGTTGCCGTTTAGCGCCACGCCGTCTCGCGCCTGGACGAACTGCAGTCGTAATCATATATTCCAGTCATTTCACGTAGAGCCCCTCTTACACACTCCAGATAAGAAGG
>NC_061105.1:4081390-4083890 GCF_015104395.2 Macrobrachium nipponense | reverse complement strand
ATATATATATATATATATATATATATATAATGTCTTAGTAAAGACGAAAGCGCTTGGTTGTTGTGCCTATCATTTTCCTGTCGTATTCGCTTATTTAATGAATTCACGTGCATCTACTGTGATTTTTTAAGCATATATATATATATATATATATATATATATATATATATATATATATATATATATATATATATATATATATATATATACATACATAAACATAATTCATCCAAAACACACATGAAAATTAAATGAAGATAATTCAGTATAAGGTATATTTCCAAACAAAGGAAAACGCAATTTTAAATGCGCAATTGAACTAAAAAAAAAAGTACCATTTGACAAGGAAAACCCAGTGAATATATTTCAAAAAGAAAAAAAAGAAAACAGATAAATAAAGAGAAAAAGAATAATAGAAGAATCTTCCTCTATTTACAGATTGTTAAGGTTATGACCTCACTTTAAACATGTCGGTCGTTTGCCGCCCAATCTTAACAGGCCTCCGGATTCTCAAAATACACATAAAGTGGAAACTTTGAGAAAGGGAAGAAGAGAGAGAGAGTTACAAGGATCAGGATGTCTCTAAGACTTGTTATAGTCCATCCTAAGAGGAGACATCGCTTGCTCACTTATCTATAGCTCTAGGAACACGTTTTACTGTTCAGTCCAGATCGACAAGAGAGAGAGAGAGAGAGAGAGAGAACACCTTTCAGGCTGATGAGAGTGTGTGTGTTTGTGCTTGTGCGTATATGATAGAGAGAGAGAGAGAAAACACCTTCCAGACTATGAGAGAGAGTGTGTGCGTGCGTGTAACAGTGTGTGTTTGTGCTTGTGCGTATATAATAGAGAGAGAGAGAACCCCTTTCAGACTGATGAGAGAGAGTGTGTGTGGTTGTGTGTAACAGTGTGTGTTTGTGTGAGTGTGAGAGAGAGAGAGAGAACGAGCACGTTTCAGACTAATAGAGTGCGTGTACGTGTTGAGAGAGAGAGAGAGAGAGAGAGAGAGAGAGAGAGAGAGAGAGAGAGAGAGTCCAATCAGTCTCGGGCCAAAACGCAGTTATCGCTGGAGGCACCGAATTTTATGGCCCTGTTGTTTTAAGTTTTCGGAAAAACAGTAAAACGGCCAGACACCCGGACAGATTGCTTCTTTTTTTCTTTCTTTCTTTCTTCCGGTGTTTATTGAGAGAGAGAGGGGGGGAGGGGGGGGGGGAGGGAGGGATTTCATAGACATTATCAGCAGTTCCTGCGGACCTAACACCAACCGCTAACTTTCAGCATTATTAACAAATAAAGATTTATTATTAACATTTACGTTTTTGCAATCAGATTTATTATTCGAGGTCCGGGGAATGTTATGTTTATCTCACCATTGTCCATGCGTGTGTGTGTGTGTCTGTGTGTTGACCTTCTTGAGAACGGGGGAACGGAATTTAATGAAACTTTGTATATGTATTCATGTAAACAATTGCACTTACTTTAACATTGTGTGGTGTACTGCTGCATTCACTGGTACGGTTTCATAATTTCGCCCAGTTTTGAATTCTATTGGAGTTCTGTATGAGGCCTCGATATTAACTGATTTATTCTGGGTTTTACAGAGAATATTTTGCCATGTCTGTTTGGTTTAATAATCACTCGTGAGAATTGTATAACATATAATGAATATATATATAATATATATATATATATATATATATATATATATATATATATACTTATATATATATAATAATGATAATAATAAAAGGAGCCCATAAAAACGCCAAAATATAGAGAGAAAATACTATATCTCAAAGACTGCTGTCTCCATGTAGATGAAACATAATGAGGGAGGCAGCAGTCTCTGAAATATAGTATTTTCTCTCTATATTTTGGCGTTATTAAGGGCTCCTTTTATCAGATGGAATTCTGTTGTAACAGAACATTTTTACCAGTCATATATATATGTATATATATATATATATATATGTATATATATATATGATATGTATGTATATATATATATATATATATATATTATATATATATATATATATATATATATATATACACCACCTGTGTATTCTCGTTCAAAAACACAAGAAGAAGAAGTTAATAAAACGCGAAACTCAATCGTGGCCCGAATAATAACTAGAGAGAACACATCCCAAACTGTCCGGAAACATTTAAATAAAAAAATATATAAAAAAAAAAAAATCAGATAAGCCTCTGCAACGGAGTGTTTTAATCTGCACCTGAGCTAAAAGCTCCCGATCGCAGCTGGAGCCTAAACAAACAGTTTCTTGAATATTGAGTATTGGAAAATAAAAGAGAGAGGAAAGAAGAAGAATTAGAAAGAAAAAATGAAAATTGGATTCCGTCGGACCAGATTCGAAAACCTTAGTCAAAACAAGAAAGAGATTATTCTCGGAGTTTATTATTATTATTATTATTATTATTATTATTATTATTATTATTTAATACTCAGGTACAGAATCTACAGTGGTATTTATGTTTATTA
>NC_061105.1:4073890-4076390 GCF_015104395.2 Macrobrachium nipponense | reverse complement strand
TCGGAGATTG
This sequence comes from Macrobrachium nipponense, assembly GCF_015104395.2. Taxonomy (NCBI): domain Eukaryota; kingdom Metazoa; phylum Arthropoda; class Malacostraca; order Decapoda; family Palaemonidae; genus Macrobrachium; species Macrobrachium nipponense. The sequence goes on along the minus strand of NC_061105.1, from coordinate 4,076,380 downwards.
TCTGACCCTTCTGCTGAATCCACCTCGCTTCGTCATTATCCAGCGGGGAAAAATAAAATGGCGGTTTTGGCATTATTCTTTCCCCTTTAAAGTGAAGTGAAAACTCCAGTGACTTGTTTTTTGGCCGCTGGGGCTTTCATCTTAACCACTGTTCGGGGAAAGCAGGAGCAAGAGCGGAATGCCGAAGCCCTACGGGTTGCTCTAAGAGCAAGAGCCGTTGCTGTCATAAGGTCAGCTTAATCTTCAACAACTTGCGAAAGCTTGGCAATATTATGGAACAAAATTGTCACCGAGCTGGGCAATTAGAGGATTACCATTACCACAGAGAGTCTGGAAGGTTAGTAACCTCGCATGGTGATAGTGCTTGTCAGTGCACCTCACATGGTGCACTGTAAGCATCATTTAAGGTCGTTTGAAGCGTCCCTTCGGACCCTAGATGCACCCACCACTTTTTTGGCCTTTTACCTTAACCTCAGTTCCCGCTTCCCCTCTTCAATCTCGCTGTCCAGGCACTCTAACTCCCTCTTTTCACTGGCCACCATATTGTTTGGAGGCTTGAATTTCAAGTCAGTGGCCCCTTTGGTGGGCTTCTTGTTCCATCTGAAGAATGAAATAACCTTCCTGTTCTCAGCAGACCCTTCTTGGGTGCTGATGCTCAAGATAGCTAGCCACATACCGTTCTCCTCCACCCTGGCTGCAGCCCACCATAGTTGACTAATGACCCTGTCATGAGAGGCTTATGGATTTTCCATAAAACGCTCCTGAATCGCTCCAAACTTTCCCCCACCCAGGCTCATCCTCCACTAAGATCGATCTCGAGGTCTTCCTGATGAGGCGAGATTACTTATTACTATTATTAATTATTATTTTTTTCTATCACAGTCCTCCAATTCGACTGGGTGGTATTTATAGTGTAGGGTTCCGGGTTGCATCCTGCCTCCTTAGGAGTCCATCACTTTTCTTACGATGTGTGCCGTTTCTAGGATCACACTCTTCTGCATGAGTCCTGGAGCTACTTCAGCCTTCTAGTTTTTCTAGATCCTTTTCAGGGATCTTGGGGATCGTGCCTAGTGCTCCTATGATTATGGGTACGATTTCCACTGGCATATCCCATATCCTTCTTATTTCTATTTTCAAGATCTTGATACTTATCCATTTTTTTCCCTCTCTTTCTCTTCAAGCTCTGTGTCCCATGGTATTGCGACATCAATGAGTGATCTTTCTTCTTGACTTGTCAATCAACGTCACGTCTGGTCTGTTTGCACGTATCACCCTATCCGTTCTGATACCATAGTCCCAGAGGATCTTTGCATGATCGTTTTCTATCACTCCCTCAGGTTGGTGCTCGTACCACTTATTACTGCAAGGTAGCTGATGTTTCTTGCACAGGCTCCAGTGGAGGGCTTTTGCCACTGAATCATGCCTCTTTTTGTACTGGTTCTGTGCAAGTCCGTGCATTCACTTGCTATGTGGTTTATGGTTTCATTTTTTCGTATTGCACTTCCTACATATGGGAGAGATGTTATTTCCGTCTATCGTTCTTTGAACATATCTGGTTCTTAGGGCCTGATCTTGTGCCACTGTATCATTCCTTCAGTTTCCTTCTTTAGCTCTCTCTGTAGCCATTGCCATGTGTCATCGTGGCTAGTTCTTTTAGTCTGTCTCATGTATTTGTCCGTGCATTGGTTTGTTGTGCCAGTCCTCTGTTCTGTCTGTCATTCTCCTGTCTCTGTATATTTCTGGGTTTTCGTCTACTTTTATTAGACCTTCTTCCCATGCACTCTTTAGCCACTCGTCTTCACTGGTTTTCAGATATTGCCCCAGTACTCTGTTCTCAATGTTGATGCAGTCCTCTATACTTATTAGTCCTCTCCCTCCTTCCTTTCGTGTTATGTATAGTCTGTCCGTATTTGCTCTTGGGTGTAGTGGTTTGTGTATTGTCATATGTTTCCTGGTTTTCTGATCTATGGTGCGGAGTTCTGCCATTCGTCCATTCCACTATTCCTGCGCTGTATCTGATTACTGGCACTGCCCATGTGTTTATGGCTTTATCATATTTCCGGCGTTGAGTTTTGACTTGAGTATCGCCTTGAGTCTGCATATATTCTTTCCTGATCGTGTCCTTCATCTCTTGGTGTTTATATCCCCTCCTTCCATTATTCCCAGGTATTTGTATCCTGTCTCATCTATGTGTTTGATGTTGCTCCCATCTGGTAGCTTTATCCCTTCAGTACTCGTTACTTTGCCTTTTTGTATGTTGACTAAGGCGCATTTTTCTATTCCAAACTCCATCCTGATGTCCCCAGATACAATCCTTACAGTCTGGATTAGGGTATCTATTTCCTTAATGCTCTTACCATACAGCTTGATGTCGTCCATGAACATCAGATGGAGTTGATTCTGTGCCTCTTTTCTTGAGTTGGTACCCGGCATCCATCTTCTGAAGTACCTTTGTCATGGGAATCATGGCTACTACGAAGAGTAGTGGGG
>NC_061105.1:3999148-4073390 GCF_015104395.2 Macrobrachium nipponense | reverse complement strand
ATTGCGACTTAGACGAAAAGTATTCTAATTGAACTGCAACTCGGGTTGCCTGCAACCTCCCAGGAGTTTCCAGTTTCAATTTTATATACTTATGGTGTTGTCACAACAACACCATTTAAGCTTTTATATTTACCGAAATTCGTTTCGCATAAATATAATTGCTCGAGCATATCTTTTTATGCTCGGTGGTTCTAGCCGAACGCATTCCTTCGTGGAAAGGATTACTTGGCAACTCAGATGACGAGTCAGCGACAGCTACTGCGTATTGAATTGCCCGAGGCATTTCAGTACCAGCTGCCGCTTTGAAATGGACGGTTGGTTATGTCTTTCTCACTGCTTTGATTGAATACCAACGTATCTCTGCCCAACAATCACGGACTTAAGTCTCTGATTAACGGGATTCTCGCATACATGAATGACCATCTACTGCTGTGACGCTAGTATTCATCGTCTTCGGTATTGCGAGAATTTTAAACAGAGATATCTATTCGACTCTCATCTTTCTGTTTACCGCACGGTAACAGAATTCTGTAATAGTCTCTTGCTGCATCGTATCTCGATAATGCGAATGATTTTTGCGGAATCTGAGTTTTGTCCTCAAAATATCTTGTATTCGGAGGTGTGCAATTGTTCATTGTTCACCCCGGATTAGCAGATGTATTGAAGACATCGCCTACTCCCACCACACCTGCCAGCTCTACTTCCAAACGTTCAGCCATGAGAAGCAGTTCTTCAGGCGGCTCTCCCCTGTGTTTCATTACTGAAGAACGCCCGCTTTCACTGCACACCGGACAGCAATGAAATGGCGGTTAGCGTTTTCAGTCATTTGTAAGCACAGGTTTAGAATCTTGAGATTCCTTCTCTCGATTCAGCTGGAAGACGTAGGTTTGCATTCATTGCCTACCTTCGTCTTCAACGTCACATAGTGTTGTTTCTCCTTAAGCTGAGATTCAACGTCTATGAGATTTCTTGCCATCAGGGACCTCGGTCTTTTTGAAGGCAATTGACTTTCGCCTTTTGAGCTTATGCATTAAGAGAATCATCGCCGCGCCGTCCGGCATCGGTGACTAACAAATATTTTTATTTGTTTGGTCTCTCAGCATAACTCTTTAAAGGGCGAAGGTCACGTGACTTACCCGATGCTTGGACAACTTGCCTCTACTGATTCCGAACCAGTCAGTCGGCAGCTGTCAGAGCGCCCGAGTCAGTTACGAACTATGCTGTGGACTTAGTTCGGTGTTCCGAGAGCAATCATTACTTCGTCTTAATAGCTTGTCAGTATGAGTACTGTACATAACCAAAGTCGAGAAGAGGGATAGGTCATACGACTATTCTTCTTTTCGTCTTAGGTAACTGCATGACTTCTCTTGAGAAGTCAAGCACAAAGGGATGGGATTTGTGTGACGCTCGATTCGTACCGATCTTCGTAGCGAAGACTCAGAACCCTTCGGTAACTGACGATTGGTTCGAGTCCTTCACAATACCCTCCCTAATGGACTTCACGCCTCCGATACGAAGGCTATGCTGCTTTGTCCTGTGAAGGCGCGACGGAGCTGTCTGAAGAAATCGACACCCAGGATGAGTGTGGACGCCTCTTCATCATTCTCTCGCGTTCCGCAAGAACTTCTCCGTGGCGCAGGTAATGAAGGCAGGCGCCTGGTCCAACCGGACCGCATGCACCTCCCTTCTACCTTCAGGATATTGCCCACAGTTCCTTGGATCTTTTTCCTTGGGAACCGTGGTGGTTGCTCAACACGTTGTGTAGTTAACCCAGACCCTCACAGGCTGAACAGCATCGAGTCCTGGTGTGACCGTAAGAATGGATGAGGAATGAGAGTGTGACTGGCTCCTCTTCCCATCTTTTTCTTCCCTCTACCTCTGGGTAGAGGGACACGGTCGTCACCCTGCTGGGTAAGGACGAGATGCAGGTGAGTACTCAATAGAGCACCATCCTATCCCTTTCAGTAGGGATAGGAGTAAATATCCACCACTTCCCTCCAACAAGGGGGAGGAATGGATGCCAATTTGAGACAAACCCATCATTTTATGATTGTCTCTTGCAAACAGGAACAAGTTTCTTGCTTGCTGGTACGAAGAGATACGCTTGCCTCTCTCTTAGTACTTGGCCCAGAGGTCTGACCATTGATCCTGCGGTGCACAAACCCCGATCAATCGGACAGAGGTTTGGATCCCTCCCTTGCTCTTACGACCAGGGAGGCACTCCAGGTTGGACGAACACCAGTCTGTTCACCAAAAAGACTCAGATTCCTCCCACCCAAGAAGTGAGTCTTCCTATTGTTAAAGGACCAGAGGTTTGTATTACGTATCGAAACGGAACAAATGACAATTTGTCGAAAATTGCATTTTTCCTAACTATACAAACCTGAGGTCCTTTACATATAGTCCCACCTCATGCCACCCCTCACTCTGCAACTTTTTGCATGGGCCTAAGCAAAAGTGATTCTTCACCTCTCGGGCGCGCGCGGGCGCGCGCACGATCGGACAAGCAGTTAACTACCGTTCTCACCCTTGTTCGCAAAGCTTACGACCGTCCCAGCTGCCGCTGAGTTACCTTCCTATTGTTAAAGGACCTCAGGTTTGTATAGTTAGGAAAAATGCAATTTTCGACAAATTGTCATATTTGTCCAAAATTGCATTTTTCCTAACTATACAAACCTGAGGTCCTTTTACACATAGTCCCACCTCATGCCACCCCTCACTCTGCAGTTTTTGCTTGGGCCAAAAGCAAAGGGATTTTGTTTACCTCCAGTCGCGCGCGCCTGTCGGACAAGCGTTTAACTACCGAAACCCCCTTGTTCAAAGCTTAACGACCTATCCAGCTGCCGCTGTACCTTCCTATTGTAAAGGACCAGGTTTGTAGTTAGGAAAAATGCAATATTGTGACACTTACCTGGCAGGTATATATAGCTATATTCTCCATGCAGAAATTTTCAAAACTCGGCGGCAAAACCGCTAGTAACCTTCTATTGTAGGACCTCAGGTTTGTATAGTTAGGAAAAATCAATTTTAAGTATGATTTTACCTACCATATATATAGCGTTACCGTAGCGACTAGAACATTAGTGTTCTACGGCACAGAACCGTTCCCAATTGGGCCAGATTTTCTCTGCCAGCCGAACCGGCAACATTGTTGGTGGTTCCCTGCTAGGATTTTCATTCTCGTTGCTGACTTTTTTCATGGATCTTTGGTATTGTACTCGGAAACGTTAGCTTGGCATTCGCTTTGGATTGTTCTTTAAAGATGTCTGATACTGGAAGTATGTTTAGAGTTTTGTGTAAAAGAGGGGTGGTAAGGTAAGGTTGCCGAAAGCTTCGGTCGACCCTCATACCATTTGTAAGAAGTGAGAGAGAATGTGTGTACTTGGAGAATAGGTGCTTTGAATGTGAGAATTTATCAGAGAAGGAATGGAAGATATTTATGAAATATTGTTTGAGAGACTTGAGAAAGATCGTGTAAGGAGATCTGTTTCTCGTAGTGAGAAGTCGAATTCTTCTAGTAAAAGGAGTGAATGTATTTCCTCTCCAGCTCCTTCTAACGTAGAATTGGTAGTTCCTTCTCCCCAGGTATCTCCTGCGCCCGCCGCTGTATCGGAGGATGGCGAACGATACACATATGTGAAGGTGTTTGCTGCCCTTGCGTCCATGGGCGACCAGATACAGCGACTTACGGATAAAGTTAGTGCTTTTGATGTCAGAAATGTAAAGTGTAGGGGGAGGGGGCGTCTGATCGTCTCTCTCGTGCTCCTAGACCTAGACCTCTGTCAAGCTCCCAGACCCAAGGGAGAAGGCATGTCGACAGTCGAAGGAGGCAAGAGAGGTTTTGTCGCGGTCAGGCGTCCCTTCGAACAGTCCCTGTTGCAACGTTCCCAGGCTGTTGCAGTTCGCCGCAGAAAAGGCGTAACTGGGAAGTGTGCGTCCTCGGATGGTCGACTTCCGAGCGGGAAAGTCGGTATGCAGTTGTGTCTCGCCCCCGTCAAGAGGGACTTTCAGGACGTCAACGGCTCTCGAGAGACATGCTCAAGATCGTGAGGCTTGGAGTAGTCCTGAGGTGTTGTCCTCCTCGGAAGACGGGGACGCAGTTCCGATCAAGAGGAAAAGGATTTTTCGTGCTAAAGAGGACTCAGGGCGCACTGGCGCTACCCGTCCTCTCGTCCTTGGATTTCGATGAGAGACTCTCCTCCATCTTCTTGTGTATCTTCCCTCGTCTTTCTCCGTCGGGTAGAGTACAAGATCGCTCTCCTTTACGTCGCAGTCCCGCTCGTAATCTTCCTCCTTCGTCCTCTACCATTCAGGAAGATAGTACGAAGGGTTTCTTAAGGGAAATGCAGTCCAAGCTGGCAGTTTCTTGTGAAGTCTTGGGATGCGCCTGGGCAGGCATCTTCGAGGCGGAAGGACGATTTCCTTCCCGTTAAGTCTTCTAAGAGGGAAGACAAGGACGCGTTCGTCGAGGACTCGAGGACTCAGGGCGCACTGGCGCTACGAGGACAGGCGATCGCTTGGTTATTCAGGACGCAGGACGCAGGAAGGAGAAAATGGTTTCGGAAGAAGCAGGACGCAAACGTCAGGACTCGGGATCAATTGTGGACGCAAGACCGCAGGCGACAGGAAGCAGACGTGTCTACAATGGACGCAGGACGCAGGCGGCAGGACATCGAGAGGCGGCAGGACGCCGATTCCTCGTTAGCCGCAGGACGCAGGCGGCAGGACGTTATTCCTTCAGCGAAGCGTCAACACGAGAATGATTTACAAGACATTTCTTCAGCAGAAGAGGAATTGGAATTAGTTGAGGAAAAGAATACGGACCTTCTTCAGTTATAAGGTTCTGACTTCACGTCTTCTTTCTGTTTTTGAAGGGGAATTCAAACCGACAGCTCCCGTTATCTCCCTTATCACAATTTTCCAAGACTAGGACTACAAAGAAGTCCTCTTTCCTTAAGATGACTCTGTCATTTCGGCGAGAAGGCCCTTCAACGTGTGAATGACTGGATGAAGGATAAGAAAGAAGCGGAAAATACTCTTTTGTTTTTCCTCCAGCTAAGTTAGCATTGAAGTCAGGAGTATGGTACGCTACTGGAGAAAGTCTAGGCCTGGGAGTACCTGCCTCTTCCCAGGGGGACTTCTCCAGTATAGTAGACAGCTCACGCAGACAGGCGTTACAGTCTGCTAAGGTCTGGTGGACGTCTTCAGAGTTTGACCATCTTTGTAAAGGGATTTTTAGGACTTTCGAAGTCTTCAATTTCCTGGATTGGTCTTTGGAGCACTGGCGAACTCCCTAGAAGAAGAGGATTCGCAGGATATAGAAAACAGCTAAGAGCATTATGTCCTGCATGGACAAGGCTCTGAGGGACGGAACGAATGAACTGGCTTCTTTGTTCACAGCAGGAGTACTAAAGAAGAGATCGCTGTTGTGTTCTTTCGCTTCAAAAGGAGTTTCTAACTCTCAGAATCGGAGTTGCTGTTCTCTCCCCTTCGAAACAGCTGTTTCCTTCAGAGGTGATTAGGGATATAGCTCTCTCCCTTTCTCAGAAGGCCACTCAAGATCTTCTCTCGTCTTCAGTTAGGAATGTCTTACATCCAAGTTGGTTAAGAAAACTTCAAAGGATACTAGGCCTTCGCAAACAGCCCTTTCGAGGCAGAACATTCGCTCGACCCGCCTTTAGGGGTAAGAGAGTACCCACTAAAAGAGGAGCCAAGACCACCTCTAAAGAATGAGATTTCAGTCCTCCAGACGACAGTGGGAGCCAGACTTCAAGGTTTTTGGGAAGTTTGGCAGAACATGAAGGCAGATCCCTGGGCTGTCAACGTAGCTCTGAAGGTACAAGATTCCTTTCTTGAAGAGACCTCCTCTCGCAACATCTCCAAGAGCCCTCGGGGGCAAATTACAACGATTTAGTGAGAAAGCGGCTCTGTGGAGCAAGTAGCTTCCATGCTAGAGAAAGGAGCCATAGAGCCTGTTCTGGATCACGAATCTCCGGGATTTTACAACCGGTTGTTCCTGGTTGCAAAGTCCTCGGGAGGTTGGAGGCCAGTTCTGGACGTGAGTCACATGTGGAGACGAACGATTCAGTACTGGCAGCGGTACGTCCAGGGGACTGGATGGTGACCCTGGACTTACAAGACGCATACTTTCATATTCCGATTCATCAGGAAGCAGGAAGTATTTAAGGTTTTGTGATTCAGGACAGGGTCTTTCAGTTCAAGGCCCTGTGCTTCGGCCTTTGCACAGCCCCCAAGTGTTTCACGAGGATGATGTCCAATGTGGCGAGATGGTGCATTTAAGAGGGATCAGAGTGTCTTTTTATCTGGACGACTGGTTGATAAGATCCCAATCAAGAAGTCAATGTCTGGAGGACTTGAATCAAACATTGAACTTAGCAAAAAGACCTAGGTCTGGTAGTAAACATGGGAAAGTCCTCAATTGGATCCCCAACAAACAGATAGTTTATTTGGGGATTCAGATATCGTCAGTGACTTTTCGGGCTTTTCCGTCCCCCGAAAGGCAAGCCCAATGCATTCGGAAGGTGCAGGACTTTCTAAAGAAGGACCGATGCTCAGCAAGAGAGTGGAATGAGTCTACTGGGCACACTCTTCTTCGCTAGAGAGGTTCATTTCTTTAGGAAGACTGCACATGAGACCTCTACAGTTTTTCTGAAGGATTCATGGCCAAGAAAATTGCAACCGGATTCCTTCAGTTTCTAATTGCTCCCGCCGAAGTAAAGGAGGAATTAAAGTGGTGGCTGACTCCAGGCAGGTTAGCAAGAGGGATGGCGTTCAGCAGAAGAGCCCAGACCTCGTCTTGTTTTCCGACGCGGTCGGACGCGGGTTTGGGGAGCGACATTTAGGCCCTCAAGAGGTGTCGGGACGTTGGAGCAAGAAAGAAAACAAGTTGGCACATAAACAGGAAGGAACTGATGGCAATTTTCTTGGCCCTGAAGCACTTCAGAGAGTTGATTCGAGACATAAGACAGTGCAGTCAACTCGGACAAACACCACGGCTCTGGCATACATCCGCAAACAAGGAGGGACTCATCTTTTCCCCTTTACAATCTGGCAAAGGAAGTTCTTGCTTTGGGCGGAAGAGGAAAGGGTCGTGCTATACTCACCAGGTTTATAGGGAAGGAGAAAAATGTGAGTGCGGACCTGTTGAGCAGAAGAGAACAACTTCTCTCGGACGGAGTGGACGTTGCACGATGGAGGTTTGCCAGAGGCCTGTGGAAGTTGTGGGGCCGTCCGGTAGTAGATCTGTTTGCGACAGCCAGAACAAAAAGGTTACCAACCTATTGCTCTCCGGTTCCAGACCAGGAAGCAGTGGCGGTCGACGCATTCCTGATGGATTGGACAAACTTAGATGTGTACGCTTTTCCTCCGTTCAAGATACTGGGGAAAGTGATGAAGAAGTTCAGGGAGAGACCAAGGGACGAGGAATGACCTTAATAGCCCCGTTTTGGCTGGCCCAAAGTTTGGTTCACAGAAGGTGCTGGGAAGTAGAATGGACAATAGATACGCCAAGGACTCTTCCGCTAAGAGTAGATTTACTCAGACAACCCCACTTCGACAGGTTTCCACAAGAATACCCTCGCTCTGGGTCTGACTGCGTTTCAGACTATCGAAAGTCTTGTCAGAGCGAGGGGATATTCTAGAGAGGTGGCCAGGGCAGTGGCTAGAGCCAGAAGAAATTCAACAATCACAGTATATCAGTCGAAGTGGGAGAATTTCCGGAAGTGGTGTAAGAAACAGGAAAGTGTCTTCATCCAGTACCTCTGTGACCCAAATCGCAGATTTCCTTCTATACTTGAGGAAGGAATTGGGATTGTCAGTTTCGACAATCAAAGGTTATAAGAGTATGCTAACCCTCAGTGTTTAGACACAGAGGTCTAGACATCTCGAATAACTTAGACCTTAGAGATCTGATTAGGTCATTTGGTACGAAGAAACAACCACAATGCAGGCCACCTGGCTTTGGAACCTCGATGTGGTCCTGAAGTATTTAACTTCTAGCAAATTCGAGCCTTTAGAGAAAGCCCCTCTGAGAGATGTTGCTAAGAAAACTATCTTTTAGTAGCTTTGGCAACCGCTAAAAGAGCTAGTGAGCTTCAGGCTATATCGAAGAAGGTGGGATGGAGACATGGCAACGCAGTGTGTTCATTCAAGAAGGTTTCTTGGCCAAGAATGAGAATCCAGCTAATCCTTGGCCAAGATCCTTTGAGTTTTGGGTCTGTCTGAGTTAGTGGGTCACGAGCAAGAAAGAGTTCTCTGCCCAGTGAGAGCATTGCGGTTTTATATGGAAAGAACAAGAGATATCAGAGGGAATTCTGATGCTCTGTGGTGTTCAGTTAAAGACCCCAGTAGACCCATGACGAAGAACGCTCTAGCCTTCTTCATGAGAGAGTTAATTAGAGAAGCTCATATGTTGTGTCAAGAGCAGAGCTTTGGTATTTTGAAAGTGAAGGCTCATGAAGTCAGGGCAGTTGCGACTTCATTAGCTTTTAAAAAAGAATTAGCCCTCAAGGAAATTATTGAATCCACATATTGGAGAACTAATTCAATATTTGCGTCTCATTATCTTAGAGATGTTCAGACAACCTTTGATAATTGTCAGACGCTAGGTCCATACGTGTCCTCTGGTACAGTATTGGGCAAAGGAGTTACTACCCCCATAACCTTCTTTTAAGCTAGTTGATTTTATTAGGTGATGGTGTTTGTGTTTTTGGTCGTCTGAGAAAAGTGTTCGGTACTTTTATCAGTCTTGTTAGTATTATCTGGTGATGGTGTGTGTGTAGTTCAGGTAAATGATCTATGACTAGCTTGAATGCCGTGGCATAAGAGGGCTGTACGGTTCTGTCAACACATTGGTCACGTCCAGTTGTCAGTTCCAGTCTTAGCTTCTTCAACATACAGGACACTTCCTTGTTGAGAGCTACTAAGGTTTAAGCAGGCTTAGAGGCAGGACCTATGAAGTCAGCTACCTTAGCAGGTAAGGAACCTAGAGTTTTAATAATATTTTAATAATATTTTTATACTCTAATAATGTTGCTGTCTTTGACCCACCTCCAAATGTGTCAATCAGCTATATATATACCTGCCAGGTAAGTGTCATACATTAAAATGAAGTTTTTATGTTAAAACAAAGTTTAATGTATACTTACCTGGCAGGTATATATAATTTAATTCCCACCCTCCTCCCCTCAGGAGACAGGGTTCAGAGAAAATCTGGCCCAACTGGGAACGGTTCCTAGCGCTAGCGCCACGGTAACGGGGTGGTGGTTGCCTGAACTACTAATAGGTTACTAGCGTTTGCCGCGAGTTTTGAAAATTTCTGCCAGGTGGAACAGAGAATATAGCTATATATATACCTGCCAGGTAAGTATACATTAAACTTTGTTTTAACATAAAAACTTCATTTTTGGACAAATTGTCATATTTCCCTGGTTTTGTGTAAGTCTCATACCCAGTTTGGAGGATAAATACATACCAATTGACAACACTGATAAACAATTGAAGAGCGCAAAATGCCGCAAAGAATGCCGTAGTCCCCTTCGATAAGTATGGTTAGAAGTCGGGAGTACGATTGTTGTGATGAAAGTGCCCCAGCATCTATGGGTACAAGTGGTGTGCGGGTTTAGCACAGGAAATGGGAAGTTTATTGACGCAAGCAACTCCGCAAACATCGACATGGCGTCAATCTTCTAAATATTCCGAGTTCTAAATAAAAATTTCGAAAGCGTTTTTAAAATATGGCCTTAATTTCTAATTGTTCCGATACGTAATACAAACCCTCGGTCCTTTAACAATAGGAAGGTAACTAGCGGCAGCTGGGACGGTCGTAAGCTTCGAACAAGGGGAGAACGGTAGTTAACTGCTTGTCCGATCGTGCGCGCGCCTGCGCGCCCAAGAGGTGAAGAATCACTTTCAACTTCTTAGATTGGTCCCTTGGGGTGATGTCCAAGAAAGCCCATGATTCTGAAGGACTCGAACCAGAAGTCCTTCTGTGTATTTTGTCTTGTATAGACAAAGCGGTTCAGGATGGCTCGGTTGAGATCTCCTCTTTGTTTGGAGCAGGTCTTCTTAAAAAGAGGACAGTATATAGTGTCTTTTTAACCAAAGCGGTCTCCCACGCTCAGAGGGCAGCGCTTCTGTACTCGCCTTTGTCTGACTTTTTGTTCCCTTCTCAGTAGTGAAGGACATTTCTCGTTCATTAACTGAGAAGGCGACTCAAGACCTTCTGACACAGTCAGTAAGGAAGAAGAAACCTGCAGACAGCCCCAAGAACACTGTCATTGTCTGATGAGGAGAAAGACCGGGCCTACAACCTGACACAGATGCGCTAGATGCGAACATATAGGACAGATAAGAGTGTCCGATGTGGACATTGCCAGAAATCCTCGAGACTCTACCAAACTCGAAGCTCCGGCAAGTGGGGAGGAGCCACCCAGGCCCGAGGCGCCAGGCAGGAGCGAGGCGCCAGGCAGGCGCGAGGTACCAGCCAGCGGCGAAGCTCCAGGCAGGCGCAAGGCGCCACTCCAACCGGGCGCGAGACGCCAGCCAGGCGCGAAGCTCCAGGCAGGCGCAAGGCGCCAGGCAGGCACAAAGCGCCAACCTGGCGCGAGACGCCAGCCAGGCGCGAGGTGCCAGCCAGCCGCGAAGCTCCAGGCAGGCGCAAGGCGCCACTCCAACCGGGAGCTAGACGCCAGCCAGGCGCGAAGCTCCAGGCAGGCACAAAGCGCCAGCCAGGCGCCAGCCAGGCGCAAGCCAGGCTCTAGGCGCGAATCTCCAGCTAAGACGCGAAGCGTCAACCAGATGCGAGGCGCCAGTCAAGCGAAAGGTACCAGACAAGCGCTAGGCGCCAACCAAGAGCGAAGCCAGCCAGGCGCGAGGTTCCTGCCAGGCTTCAGGCTTCAGTCGGGTGAGATCCATTTCAAGAAAGCCCTGGTCTTCTTTGAAACATGGAGATCTCCTAAGCACTTCATTAGTGACTTGATTCCTTCAAACAGCTGAGAATTAAAAGCGCAGGAAGTGCGCGCTTTTACAAATTCTTGTTCTTTACATAACAATATGTCATATAAGACATATTAGCTGTGTTGTATGGTAGAGGCAACTCTGTGTTGACTTCTCATTACACAAAGGATGTCAAGTTAACCTACGAGAGATCCTTCTCTTTTGGTTTATACGTTTCTGCGGATACGTTACTGGGATAAGGAGCCGACACTGATCCTTAACTTTGAGTTAAAGTTTTTTAACTTAGTGAAATTATTGGGGTTTTTGAAAGGAGTGTGGGGATAACTCTTTCCAATTTGAGCGCGAACCCTCGTGTTAGGATCAGGTGATCGGGATCGGTGTTGCGCTCCTTCATAAGGTGTATTGTCATATAAGTGGATCAGCACCCATTGACAAAGTCCTTTCAGGCTCTGCCGAGTAAGTGGATAAGACCCCTTCGGCAGACCCACAAGAACTCTTGGCCATAGATCACATATCTCGCTAAAGTTTCTTGAGGTGATGCAGACTACTGGGCAAACACCCACGAAGTCTACCACCTATCAGGTAGGAACCAAGGTTTTATTTATACCTACAACATATGTTGTTTACCTGTCTATTCCATATAGTAGCTGTCTCTTACCCTCCACCGAAGGGTGCCAATCAGCTATGTATATATCTGACAGGTAAGTTGATTGTATGAAAATGATATTGTTATGATACAATAAAGTTTCATACATACTTACCTGGCAGATATATACGATTAGGGCCCACCCAGCCTCCCCGCAAGGAGACAGGTGGAAGAGAAAAAATATGATAGAAAACAGGAATGGTTCCTAATCCTGCCACCCAGGGCAGGACGGTAGATCACCTGACCTACCTGCAGCGTGTGCCGCGAAATTTGAATTTCTGTCGGGGACGACGGAGTCTTAGCTATGTATATATCTGCCAGGTAAGTATGTATGAAACTTTATTGTATCATAACAATATCATTTTCGGGTTACGACGCGTCTTAAGAACGGAACCCCCGTCGTAACCCGGGGACCGCCTGTAAATCTCCGTTCTTATTTATCATTCAATTTAAGGAAAAAAGTAATAGGAGAAAGTTTAATAGTACCTATCAAATAAAACGGCAAATTCAGAAATCTAATATGTAATGTGTGCTATTTAAAAAAAATATTTTAAAGAATTCAATATAAAAATACCCTAAAATTATGTACTATTAGTTATTGGTAAAAAAACATTTTAGATTATTAAAATCCATTCATAAATAAGGGAGTTTTTAGAATTTGAATCTAGAAAATGTATGTTTTTGAGAAAAATGCAGTTTGCGAACTATTTATTTTGCTTTTAGAAGCATATAAAGTTTCTTAGAAAAGCCTATATGGCATCTGTTTCCTTCCTTTTTTTATGAGATATTATTCCCTCTAAAAAAGAAACATTTATCACTTAAAGAAAATAGTTTATATTATTTTTGCTTTGGTTCCTTTGCTATCTTGAATGCATAGCAGACCTTCGTTTCGTGGTCTTCTCTTTCATCTGAAGGCCGTTCAGGCTTTCTTCTGTCGTTTTTCTCATAATAGGCAGCAATAAACTTGGTGCATAGCCAATATTATGTTCCATTGGTGCATAGCCAATATTATGTTCCATTGCAGCAACATGTTTTGATATATAAATGAAGCTGCTGTTTCACCGATATGTTCTGTTTTCACACTTTCATTAGCTTGTACTTTGGTATATTGAAAAACAGATGGCACCTCACACTTACACTTTAGTTTCAAGTCAACATCAAAACTGTTTTTATCAATTTCAAGTGTTATATTGCTGTCACACTGCCCGCAAACATCGAACTAAAAGCGTCTTTTAGAGCTCTCAAGGGTAATGAAACTATTTCTCCATCATTGCTTACACTCAGAACGTCTTCTTTTTCAGTCATATAACTTCTCAATAAAAAAACTCCTTAGGTTGGCTCCTGATAAAACACCGACATCACCTGCTACGTCAGGGACAGCAATTACATCTTGAAAATGCTCATTCTCTTCCTCCTCCCCCTCCTCCTCCTCATCAGATAACTTCAAAACAAAGTCGTCGTTGCCATCATCATCATCATCTTGATATATTTGTGCAAGGGAATAATAGATTTCCCTTGGAGCTTTGTAATAGGAAGTATTTGGCATCTCTTCAGCACACATGGTTGGTGGCGACATGTGAGAAGCTACATTAGCTCTCTATACTTTTAGTTTCAAGATAAGTTTTGATATTATTAGAGCTTGCTTCCCTTCGTTTACTAAACTTCTTTTTTGGCATGTTAGTAGTATATATAATACACAATTGATGTCTAAAAGTCTGAGGAAGTGTTGTAATAGATTGAAAATAACAAATACACGATTGCATAAAAAAATACAAGAATTCTCTCTTGAGACAAGTGGCTCACGTTTTTTAGTCATGGGAAGAGTTGCCATCTCTATCAGGAAAACATATTGTACGGCATACGAAACAAAATGCAATGAAAAGAAACTCAAATACTTAAAGAATGAACGCAAAATGAAATAGTAAAACCACCCCTAACCAGACCTTTAATTCTCTACTTGGATGTGGCCTTTAAATTGGCCTTTAAACCATTTAAAAAGCTTCGTATCAATATTATCTTACGTGTGGCAACGGCCAGGACCCAGATGTATGGAAATATGACGATAACTCACTTTCACAAATTTGAGCCAATATCGCCAAAATTACAGGCCGCCGATACCCTTAAGTCACGAGCACCAGTTTACAGATAACATATTCGTACATTGTAGTTACTTATTTGAGTTTTCTGGGTTTTTTTTTTTAGGATAACCATGGAAGGCAGTGGCTTTAAGGATGGTGCAGCAGTATTGCAGGCAATATTTAAGAATGGACAAGGTCAGACAATGTAAGTAAACTTGAAGCTTAACTGTGCCTTTTATAATAATGTAATAGAAATATAATATGTTTTATATGTTTAGTAATTCTACTGCTTTTCAGTTAGATATGTTCCATTTCTTATGCAATGGAATATGCAAAACTGATAGTTAATCTAGGGGTATCCTTTGGTGATAGTTGGTTCAGTCTTTGAAGCTTGGTAATTAGGTAAAATATAAGCAGGTAGGCAAAGGTTAGGGGAATTTCCCCTACCTGACAGTCAATCCCAATGTTTTTCTTTGGCCGTCTTGAATTTACTTGGACCATCGTTCGCACCAGTCTCTGCAGCAATTCGTTGCTGTCACCCAGTAGCACTGAATCTTTAGCAGATACGTATCAGGTACTCCACATTCCATCATTTACACCACTGATATACCAAAACTCTGACTCTAATTATTATTCCCTTTCCTCAGCTTTTTGTCATCTTCCATTCATAGAAGTATAAAACAGTCTAAAAGACATACATATGCTTTTCTTAGTGCAACTTTGACACATAAAAAACATGACTTGTGCCTAGCTGTGGGAAATCTAAGTCAAGCACCTATACAGTACTGTTTACAAGGCATAATAGGATCGAGGCAATTCCCTTACTGAAATGTGAAAATTGTTTAAAGTCCTAGATACTCATTGAAAACTTTATACTTTCAGTTCCTTCCAAGGTATAGAGGAACACTGCAGTAGTGCCATCTTCAGCACAGATGTGAAAGTAGAGGTTGGGGCCACCAATCACACGTCAGGCTCTTCCGCAATTACCACGCGGAACATAACAAACTATCCATGGGAACACTATTACTTTCCCGGAAGTCTTGTAGCTTCGCACTGTTCTGGAGAATACATTGCCTATGCTATAAAAGGTATTGTAAATGAGATAGACGTTTATTCAGAAAACAAATCATTACTGGATCAGTATTTTTGTTCATATTGAAGGAATAGGCAGCTTATTTTGCTATAGTGAAATTTATAATTATTATTTTCTTTGCTTTTTATAGGAAACTTGACAGGTAATGATTATGACCAAATGACTGGTCATTAGTAAAAATATCAGTCAGTTAGTGTTGTGGTTTCCTAATGCCATCGTTTTTTCAACAGCTCCCCAAAAGTCCACTGGGATGGTGAGAATTATAAACAGAAAGTCAGGTGACAGAGGTCTTGTCAAGAATATTCGAGGGATGGTTCGGGACTTAGCGTTTGCACACATGAGTAACAGAGTAATCCTTGCCTTCACTGACCAGTATGGCACACTGTCCGTTATTGAAGTCACTCCGACAACAGAAGCATCATTAGGGTAAGTAGTAACATATTATTTCTTTGTTTTTAGATTTTATAATGTATTTAAATGTCACAAATGTCATTAGTAAACTAAGAGCATGCTATTCTTTTCAGATTCAGCTAATTTATTTTTCGGTGTTTATGCCTATGTATTTATTTCCTATGTTGCTCTTCATTTATACATCTAGTTGTATCATGCTATTGAGTTATACTGTATTTGCAATAAACAACACATATATTACAGTGATTGTATTGGAAACTTGTAGCTTGCATTACTTTTTAAGCACCTCAGATTCTTTTTTTACTAAAAATTTTGAAAGGTTATATGCATATAAAACACAGTGCAAAAGCCACAAACAAAATGCAAGAGTAAGCAAAAAAGAAGAGGAAAAGGTATCACACAACAACAGAAAAGACAGCAAAAGCAAAAGAGAGACTTGAAAATGAGGTAGTTTTGTGTTGATAATGAAATTAAAATTGAATAATACACAAGCAAACAGGTTGAAACCAAATGTAAGGTCAAACTGATCGATTTTTGCAGCCTTCTTCAGCTTGCTTTTCAAACATTTCAAAAGTGCAATTATTTTCTAGGTGAGAACGCATATTTTCAATGATTCCTCTGACTGACATAGTTGTGAACAAAAATGAGGCTTGGGAGTAGGCAAAATATGCTCTACATTACTTCATTCTTTATTCTGTACCTGAATACAGCATATAGTAAACTCAAGCCCTTTTTATCAACAAAAGTAACACGGCTGTAGTATGATGACTTTAGTACGTATCAGGAACCCTTTTGTAATCTTTTTAATTTCTTTATTTTAGAGTGTTGTTGTAATGGATTGGTGTTTGAATTATTAAGGAATATTTGTTATGAAAAGAGTACTGATGATGATTATTTCAAGAAAGACATTGAGTGCTTTTGTCATGAAATTCCTCTCCATTACCATTTCACACAATTAGCGTCACCTACATTCCTATGAGGGAGAACATTTGTTCACCCAGGAATATGTTTAGTTCTGTTTGAATTTTTGATGACATGATTGTCAGCCTTGGAAAACGAAATTTTCTCCTCAAAAGTTTTCTTTTCTGTGACATCAATCAGTACTGAAATGCTGTTGGAAGTAAGAAGTGAAGCAGACAAACCTTCGGACAGTCACAGAGTTATATGGTGTCCTTACATCCCTGATGACCAAGGTAGTGGTGATGAAGGAGACGACCCTGCATTTCTCCTTGTTCTCACGCGGGGGACAACAGTAAGTTCCCTGTCATTTTTGCTTATCACTCTTTTCAGGCCCTCATAGCTTCCTTCTATTTTCTCTCATACTTTTAATCATCTCGTCGAGAAGCAGACTTTAGAGTAAATCTGTTACCTAAAAGTATTAAGTCAGATACTGAGATATTTTGCCAACTATTTTTGTCCTCGGTCGTTATTTGCATTACTTTTAATTGTCCTCAGGCAGAAGTATGGAAAATAAATGTCATATTAAGGGAACATGAAAGTGTACACATATCTCGTGAAGATGTCACGTCCGGGTACCAGCTAATTGAGCAGCATTCATCGCCCATCACAGCAGCAGCATTTAGCCCAGATGGCACAGCACTCGCAACGGCAGCCCTTGATGGCTTCGTCAAGTTCTTCCAGGTAATTTCCAGTGACTGTTTTATTGAGAGCTCTCAGTCCTCTGTGAATGATGCAACATGATATTGTTAGTATACAATAAAGTTTTGTACATACTTACCCGGCAGATATATACTTAGCTATAGTCTCTGACGTCCCGACAGAATTCAAAACTCGCGGCACACGCGACAGGTAGGTCAGGTGACCAGCCCACTCCCGCCGCTGGGTGGCGGGAATAGGAACCATTCCCGTTTTCTAACCAGAATTTTTCTCTTCCACCTGTCTCCTGAGGGGAGGCTGGGCGGGCCATTAAACGTATATATCTGCCGGGTAAGTATGTACAAAACTTTATTGTATACTAACAATATCATTTTTGTACATGCAACTTCCCCGGCAGATATATACTTAGCTGATTGACACCCTTGGTGGAGGGCAAGAGACAGTTACATACTAATTATTTTTGAATATAAAAACAGGGAAACAACATACGTTGTAGGTATATTAACAAAAAACAACCTTGGTTCCTACCTGATATGGAAGAAGACTTCATTGATACTGTCTATGAGTCTGCTTGCCATCAGAGTTACAGAGAGGATGAGACCTGCGACTGATAACCCTTTCGGATCATACCAATGGGGGCTTACCCGCTTACATGGTAGAGCCTTTTCTTGGATCGTACCAATGGGGGCTGACCCACTTACATGGCAGAACCTTGACCTGTATCATACCAACGGGGGCTAACCCTCTTACATGATAGAGCTTTAGGTATTTAAGACAACACAAGGAGCCTAACGACCAATCCCGATCACCTGACCACACTAACATGTTAGCACTACGATTTGAAAGGGGTCAACTCCTGCACCCTCTTTCAATCGACCAAAAAATGCACCAAACACCATTAAAAACCCCTAACTTAATAAACTAAAAAGGATTGGGTTCAGCTCCCTGTCCCAGCAACGAATCCGCAGATACATACGCTCCTAGAGTAAAGCACTTGTCGTACGTCACTTGAATGTCTCTCAAGTAATGAGCTGCAAAGACCGAATTGCATCTCCAAAAGGTCGACTCCACTAGAGTCTGTATAGACAAGTCTTGTGGAATGCCAAAGAGGTAGCGACTGCTCTTACCTCGTGAGCTTTAACTCTAAGGAGGTCCAGTTGTTCTTCTTTACACTGTAAATGGGCTTCCTTGATTACGTCTCTGATGAAGAACGCCTGAGCATTTTTAGAGATCTGCCTTCTGGGATCTCTCACTGAGCACCATAAACTTTCCTTACTCCCCCGTAGTTCGTTCTTCCTTTCTATGTAGAACTTAAGGCTTCTCACTGGGCACAGAGCCCTTTCCAGCTCTGTTCCTACAAGCGAAGAAAGTCCTTTTACTTCGAATGTTCGAGGCCAAGGTTTCGAAGGGTTCTCATTCTTCGCCAAAAACATTGGTTTGAAGGAACAGAACGCCGAGTCGTTCCTAAAGCCAACATTATGTTCTAAGGCTTGTAGCTCACTTACTCTTTTCGCTGAAGCCAGCGCGACCAAGAATAAAGACTTCCTTGTCAGGTCTCTGAACGTAGCCTTACCGGGAGGTTCGAATTTTGAGGTCATTAAGTACTTTAGGACCACATCTAAGTTCCAATTAGGTGCTCTAATCCCTCTGTTCTTTGACGTCTCGAAGGATCTTATCAGGTCATGCAAATCTTTGTCTTCCCCAATGTTAAGGCCTCTATGCCTGAAGACTGAAGATAGCATACTCTTATATCCCTTAATTGTAGAGACTACTAAATTACATTTCTCCTTCAAATACAGGAGGAAATCGGCTATATCTGTCACAGAGGTACTGGAAGAGGATATCTTCTGAGCTCTACACCATCTGCGAAACACATCCCACTTCGACTGGTAGACTCGAATAGTAGATGGTCTTCTCGCTCTTGCGATAGCTTTCGCAGCTTCTCGAGAAAAGCCTCTCGTTCTGACAAGTCCTTCGATAGTCTGAAGGCAGTCAGAGCGAGAGCGGGTAGGTTTTTGTGATACCTGTCGAAGTGGGGTTGTTCTGAGAAGATCGCTCCTGTTTGGGAGAGATCTCGGAAAGTCTACCATCCATCCCAGTACCTCTGTGTACCAGTTTTGTGAAGGCCAGAACGGGGCTATGAGGGTCAGTTTGGCTCCCTCTGCTGCTGCAAACTTCCTTACCACTTCCGATAATATCTTGAACGGAGGAAAAGCATACCCGTCTATTCCGGCCCAATCGAGGAGAAGGGAGTCCACCGCAATCGCCCTTGGGTCGGCGATCGGGGAGCAGTAACTTTCCAGCCTGTTGTTCCAATGGGTGGCAAAAAGATCTATATTTGATCTCCCCCAGAGGTTCCATAGTCTGTTGCATACTTCCTGATGCAACGTCCATTCTGTAGGAAAGTACTTGGTCTCTCCTGCTCAGAAGGTCGGCTCGTACATTTTTGTCCCTTGGATGAATCTTGTCCGGAGAGTGATTCTTCTCTCTTCTGCCCAAAGCAGTAGTCCCTTGCTTTCCTGTAAAAGGGAGAACGAGTGCGTCCCTGCTTCTTGATATAAGCTAGGGCTGTTGTGTTGTCCGAATTGATCTGCAGGACCGAACCTGCGATCTGAGCCTCGAAGTGTATGAGGGACAGTGAATCGCTGCTAATTCTTTCATATTGATGTGCCAGGACACCTGTTCTCCCTCCAGGTGCCTGACACTTCTCCTCGTCCCTAGAGTGGCTCCCCACCCCGCATCTGAGGCGTCGGAGTACAACACTAGCCGAGGGTTCGGAACGTGAAGGGATACTCCTTCGCTGATCCTGCACGGATTCATCCACCAACGCAGGTCCTCCTTTATCTCCTTCGTGATCTGGAAGGAATCGGACAGATTTTGAGATTTCTGATCCCAACGTTCTCTTAGATAGAACTGTAACGGCCTTAGGTGAAGCCTTCCTAGAGAAATGAACTGTTCCAACGAGGAAAGGGTCCCCAGAAGACTCATCCATTCCCTCGCGGAACATTGTTCTTTCTCTAGGAAGGTTGCTACTTTTTCCAAGCAGCGGTTCTGTCTTTCCTGTGATGGAAACACCTGAAAACCCCGAGAATCCATCCGAATCCCCAGATAAACAATGTTCTGCTGGGGAATCATCTGGGATTTCTCGAGGTTTACCAACAGTCCCAAGGACTGTGTTAACTCCAGTGTCAGTTTTAAGTCCTCCAGACATCTGACTCGCGACTGTTGCTCGTATCAGCCAGTCGTCTAGATACAAGGATATCCGAATCCCTTCGAGGTGAAGCCAGTGAGCCACATTTTTCATTAGTCCCGTGAAAACTTGGGGGGCTGTTGATAGTCCGAAGCATAGGGGCCGAAATTGAAAAAACTCTTCCTTGAGCCATAAATCTTTAGGTATTTCCTGGACGACGGGTGTATTGGTACGTGGAAATAAGCATCCTGCAGGTCCAGGGATACCATCCAGTCCCCTGGACGCAGGGCTGCTAACACCGAGGCTGTCGTCTCCATTGTGAACTTCCTCTTTGCTACGAACTCGTTCAGGGCGCTCACGTCCAGAACTGGCCTCCAACCTCCTGAGCTTCCAACCTCCTGAGCTCTTCGGAACTAAGAACAGGCGATTGTAAAACCCCTGGGAAGAGAGATCTCTTACTTCCTCTATGGCTTCCTTGTAAAGCATCTGCTCCACGAGATGTAGAAGGGCTTGTTTCTTGACAGATTCCTTGTAATTTGCTGTTAACTCCCTGGAGTTGTCGTTAAGGAGGTTTTTCCCTGAAGGGATTAAATATCCTTTCTTTAGGATGGATAGGGACCAGGCATCGGCACCTTTCTGTGCCCAAGTTTCGTAAAAATCTGGAAGCCTGGCACCCACTTTTATCTGGAGGACCCCCACCCCCGTCTCACTGGGTTTTGCGAACGGCCTTCGAGAAGACCTTCCTCTCTTCTCCAGGTCGTCTACTTCTAAGAGAAGCTCTTGATGCAGACCTTCCTCGAAAGGGCTGCTGGAAGGGAACTTTCTCCTTTTTTGCCAGCGGCACAGCAGGCTTTAGCCTCTTCGCTGACTGGGCCAGCAGGTCCTGTGTGGCCTTTTCTGAAAGCGTCTTAGAAATGTCCCTCACTATGTCCTGAGGAAACAGGTGACTAGAGAGGGGCGTGTATAAAAGGGAGGATCTCTGCAGAGGAGAAACAGATTTCGTTAAGAAGGAGCTAAACACTGCCCTCTTCTTCAAAATACAGGATCCAAAAAGGGATGCCACTTCATTTGGAGCCATCCATAACCGCCTTTGTCTAGGAAGGTTAAAACACTGCCCAACTCTTCCATGGAAACGAAGTCTGGTTCTTGCGACTTCTTGGCTAAAGCTCCCAAGGCCCAGTCCATGAAGTTAAAGACTTCGAGAGTCTTGAAGAGGCCCTTGATGAGATGATCCACCTCACACATTCCCCAAGAGGCTTTTGCCGAGTGTAGAGAGCGTTCTTTTCTGACGCATCTACAAGAGCGGAAAAATCCGCATCAGAGGACGAAGGGAGACCCAGGCCCATTGGTTCCTTGGTATCATACCACATCCCTGGTTTCCCTGTCAACTTAGAGGGAGGACAAGAAAATACTGTCTTACCCGCTTCTTTCTTAGCCCTGAGCCAGTTCTCGAGACTCTTCAGAGACTTTCTCATAGAAAAAAGAGTAGGGGTCATCTTAACGAATGAGGAGGCCTTCGACATTTTCGTACTGGATAATAACGATCCTGGCGAAGGGGGATCCGACTGGCGTAGTGAGTCTCCAAACACCTGCAGCAACAGAGAAGCAAGTCTCTTATAGTCTGAAACTCCTGCATCTTTGGCTATCTCTTCATCCGATACTTCTTCCAAAAGTGATGCGGGAGAAGAGGCTTTTCCTAAAAGAGGAGACCGATCCTTTGAAGGAAGTCTTTTCCTTTCTTCCTTACTCCTATCATCCTTCCTGTACGAGTCCTGGAGTTTCTCTATACTCGGACTTCTGATCTGCTCCTTGCGTCTGCTAGGAGAGGCGCTTGCGTCCTGAATCAGGCGCCTGTGAGGCGAAGAACGCCTGCTAGGCGAAAATAGAACATCCTGTTCCTGGCGCCAAGAAGGAGACGCGTTGCGTCCTGGTGAGAGCGCCTAGGCCAAGAACGGCGAGGCGACTTGCGTCCTGGTGAGGCTGCCTGGTCCAAGAAGGAGAGGCATTTGCGTCCTGATGAGGACGCCTAGAAGGCGAAATGCGCCAGCGAGGAGAAAGGAGAACCCTTTGTTCCCGTCGTCCATGAGGGGAGACGTTTGCGTCCTGTTGACTGCGTCTAGCAGGCGAATAACTCCTTTTTCCTTTGCGTCTTTCCGGAGAGGAGCTAGAATCTCTCCTACTCCTCCTAGGAGGAGAAGAAAACTTGTCCAATCTTCGGGGCCTATTCGGCGAAACTTGCGTCCTTCGGAAAATGTCTCGAGGACGAACGAGCGCTCCTTTCTTCTAGCGGAGCTCTAAATAGAGAGGGACTCTCTTCTCTCCTGGAGCTCTTAGTCGAACGAATTCTCTCACGAGAAATTCGCGAATCAGGCTCCTGATGCTTGCCATGGGAGGGCAAAAAACTCTTCTCTAGTCAAACTCCTGGGAGAACTCTTGCTCGTAGGGCGTTTCCGATTTTTGTCATATACGACTGAAGAAGGTCTCGCTGGGGACGAAAACCTTTCAGGCGAGGAGCGTCTGCTAAACGCCAGGACGCTTACTCTCTGACTCTCTCCTTAACGGAACTCTTGATGGGAAGAGAAATGTCTTTCTTCCTAGAAGAGCCTTCAGAAAGAACTCCCACTAAGGCGACAACTGCTGTTGGAGTCCTACCAAGACTTCCTTTGTCTTGTGTGATAAGTCTTCCGGAGACGAGTCAGGAGTTCTCATGGTCTCTCTTCTTACGAGCAGGCGAATAATCCGGAAAAGGAAAACTCCGGACTGGAACGTAACGCTTCGCTATTTGGCGTCTTCCAGGATCTCTTAAGAGGACGCGATTTAGCGGAAGAACTCCATCCCCTTCTGGGAGACGAAGAGTCTGAGTCCGAAAAGCACTTCCTCAGGACGCTTTTGCAGTAGCTATCCTTGGCAGCCTGGGAAGCGGCTACAGGATTGCCGAAGGGACGCCTGACCGTTGGGAATACTCTACATCCCCCTTGCGGCTTTCGACATTCCTCCTCCTTGGTCATGGGAGTCTGAAAGAGGTTCTAGGCCTAGGAGCAATGCGGAGTCGGTCAGACCTCCACTTCACTGGGGACACTGCACAAATCACTGCACACATCACTGCGCTTGCCTGTCTCCTTCATCGCTTGCAGTTGCGTTTTTCAAGCTGATTATTGAGGCTCTCATTGCAGCCATTTCCGTAGACGCATCTACAGGTTCGCTACTGGGGAAGGGGCTGAAGCCAAACTATGAGCAGGAGAAATACTATGAAAGTTAGGAGCTACTTCCTGTTCATTAGAGCAGGATCTACTTGAGCTTCTGATGGAAGCCCTCCTAACCCTATCTTTCTCAAGTTTCCTTACATAAGAAGCCAAGGTCTTCCATTCCACTTCCGTTAAGCTCTCACATTCCAGACAGGTGTTAGTCTCAGAACAATCATTCCCCCTACATTTTTTACAAACTGTGTGAGGATCCACCGAAGCTTTCGGTAGCCTCACCTTACATACCTCTTTCGCACACACCCTAAATACAGGTGCCACGTCAGACATTTTAAAGAGAATCCAATTCCAAATCCAAAAACAGTCCACGATAAGCGTATGCCAAAACCAAAGATCAAAGTACATCACCAAAAGACAGATAGATAATCCTCGGCCAACGAGAAAAGAATTCCAATGCAGGAGGTACCAACAACGATGTTGTTGCTACCGGCGACAGAAAAATTCTGGTTAGAAAACGGGAATGGTTCCTATTCCCGCCACCCAGCGGCGGGAGTGGGCTGGTCACCTGACCTACCTGTCGCGTGTGCCGCGAGTTTTGAATTCTGTCGGGACGTCAGAGACTATAGCTAAGTATATATCTGCCGGGGAAGTTGCATGTACAAAATTTTGTTTTACACATCATATCTTGGACCCGGTTGGGGAGAGGAAACACTTCCAATCTTAATGTCTTCTGTTTTCCATCATTCCACTCCTGCACATCTTTGTTGTTCTTCAAAAATTGTGATCCAGGCGATTCATGATTAATGGGTTTGTAATAAACAAATGGTGAATGTTGATAACGAAATCATTTGTTCATTGTAACCCAGTAATTGATATACTGTACTTTATTTAGTACCTTCCACAATCTCAGCTTTTGAGATACTTGTAAAAGAATGAGGACCAGTTGGTGGAGCTGGAGAACTGTTACACTTGTGCAGGAGTAAGGTTTTTAATAATTAAAATGACATGTACTTATAGATACTTAATTGATTTTGGGTTTTATTCTCAGAATGCCTTCACGAATCATTCCTCATCTCACAGAACTAAAGAAAGAGTTAATTGTTTGTTGTAAAATATTTTATATATAGCACAAAGTAATGAGGAAACTTGTCTTGTTGTAGGTGTACATGGCTGACGAAGAAGGCTCACCTCGCTGCTTACACAAATGGAATCCCCACGATGGCAAACCCCTGTCAGCACTGTTCTTCCTTGACAACCACAAACGGCATTCTCCAGAGTGAGTACTATCCTCATTATGAGAATTGTTGTCCGTAATGCATGAAATTTCTGTGTTGCATTTGATTAGTTTCCTAATAATTGAGATGAAAATGTTACTAAAGCTTGTTGGTTCTGATCCTCCCAGGTAGTTAGCTATTTATTTTCCCATAAGACTTTCTTTTGTGTATATCTTTCTGTCAATCAACTATAGCACAGCAGTTAAACCTTGCTTTCAATGATTTAGAAAGTTATTTTACTAGTACAGTAGTATACTGTAGGCTTTTATTAGAAGTAATGTAGAATTTTTTATGTTATTGTAACCATGATCAGATTGGCAGTTCTACCTTTCACTGGTGTTTACATTCAGTTTAGTTGTAGTCCCCAACACCCAACACTTTTTGTATGTTGAGAGGAATCAGTGCTTGCATCCAATTTTTCCTTTAACTGTTTTCAGTAGTATTTGTGTTTGGCTGTCACTTGTTAAGTGAGCTTGACAGTTTTGGGGGAAGGTAATGTATATGGGGAAGTATTCGATGATTGAATGTAGTGGTACATACTTGTAAACTTTATTTATGTATATGTTTAAATTAATTCCTTTGGAAGTAATGATAAATTTCCTAAATATTCTGGTGTTGTTTTACATTGTACATTGATTTTCTTCTTTTTCTCACGTTGTTTTATAAATTGTGCCTGAGATATATATGATTATTTGTTAAAGATGAATTTTTTTGGATATATGACTAGCTATTTTAGCACAGTATTAATTTTGTCTAATTGCATTCTCAAGAATTGATAAAATGGCTCCTAATTTTAACTTTAATGATTGAAGTTACAAATAATTAGTCGCAGTTTTTATCAGTGGGTATTTGAGAGCATAAGTAGCTGTGAGCAATTATATTTTTTTGATGATTCGATGTCCTCTATGAGTTTTTAGGTCTGTATCTTGTGTGGAAACATAAGAAGTGTAGTAGTATTTCCCATCAGGAAGATTGTAGAGATTGGTTTGAATTCCTTTTCATTCAAAATCAAATTATGTTCCAGAAATGTGCATATATTTTCAAGAAATGTGATAGTTCTATGAACTGCTGCACTAAATCCCTTGCTGATTCTGCTTTCAATAACCTTATGCTCCTCAATTGCTTTATGCATCTTTGTCCCAGTTGTATTTTGAATTCTAAAGGGTATGTCAACTGTCTTGGGTGTTTCCTTGTTTAAGCATACTTCGGCAGGAAAAGAGGGAAAATCCATTTTTGAAATGAACCTTACCTCTCCGTTATACATCATTTGGTTTGGTCTTGAGACAGTATTTGGGAGAGTATACATGTTAATAAATAATAGGGCTTTTACAAAGCAAAGGGTACCGTACCGCTAGGTCTTGAGTGACGACCGTAGCAGGTGTATCGGAAAAGTTGGAGATAACTATTGGTGTTCATCAAGGATCAGCACGTAGCCCTTTGCTGTTGATCATAGTAACGGAGGCGGCTATGATAGAATGCAGTAAATGAGGCCCCCTAGGAGTAGATGGCCTTGTCTTTTTATTATGGAATCCTTGATTGCCTTCCTATTACTATTCCATTCTGGGAAAGTTGATAATGAAGTTTTTTAATAGCCATATTTATATACACTCTCAAGGTGAACAACTTGCGTTGATCTTCAAGACCATCATTTCAGTCTCCCCTTCTATAGTGTGAGGGTAGTCCCTAAGTACTTGAACCTTTTCTTCCCTTGTTTTAGTGCTCATTTCTCTGCTTTGCTGAATGCATTATGATCGTTCAAACTACATTATCACACCACCTTGAGCACTGCATATTGTAGAGGACCTCTTCTGTTCTTTAAACTTCTGATATGTTTATTAGGGTTGACATCATTTCCCTGAATTGTCCTGGCCACTCATGTATTTTTAATTTTGATCAAGGTTTCATATTAGTTTTTTAAGTTTTGTTTTGAAAAGTAAATAAACATCAGAAACCTTCCTTTTATTTGTAAAAATACATATGGTTAAACATTCATTCTTATCACCTTTGGGCAGAAATATGGGTCTCTTCTATCTTCCACAATTTATTTTTTAGTAACCCAAAGAGTTTATTTTAACTTGTCATGCAAGGACAAAACCATCAATAAGAAGGCATCATTCTACGTTTTGGAATAATTGAAATGCTTTTACATACCACTGTCTTGACAGACAATATTCAGACCAATGTTGGAAACCAACCAAACAGTCTGTTTAGGTCATTAGTATTCAGGCATATACAGGCTTAACATTTTGGTTGAATTAACATTTAATTTTATGGATGAGGGCAACATTTGATGAGAATGTAGAACACACTTTTTTTATTACTGTACAAGTAGTCTTATTTGGTAAAGGGCTCATTACATATTTGGTGCTAATTTTTCCACCTCTGTAACTGTCTAAAGGAGATTAGGACTTCTCAGCTTTATAAATCAGTGGTAAATTTTTAACAAAATCAGTCTCATCTGTTTGATAAGCACCATGGTTCATGAATTTGATGATAACATCACTTTAGAATGTTGGGTTTATA
This sequence comes from Macrobrachium nipponense, assembly GCF_015104395.2. Classification (NCBI taxonomy): domain Eukaryota; kingdom Metazoa; phylum Arthropoda; class Malacostraca; order Decapoda; family Palaemonidae; genus Macrobrachium; species Macrobrachium nipponense. Next base: position 4,046,381 of record NC_061105.1, on the reverse strand, counting down.
ACCTGTGTGTGCTTACTATGACATGTTTTAGGCTTGCTTGCAAGGCTGGAGGAGCTTTCTCTACTAATGGAGGAAGGGGGAATTTTGGTTGTAGAGCTGAAAATAAAAACTCACCAAGTGGGTCTTCGAATGTGCTCAGTTCTGTCTCGGGCAGGTAAGCTGTCTTGGCCAGAGGTTCATATTTTCACTGTTTAATGCTTTGGAAGTGAAGAATGTGCTTTTGGGAATGAACTGGTTGCCCATTTGTGAATACTATTGGCTTGTTGCTCTTGCTTGCCTTAATGGAAATGACTTCATCGTCCTTGAGAAAAGTTTCGGGGAGTACCCTGTTTGCTTGAGGACTGTTATGTACGACCTTTTATTTGTACACTTTGCTTTGTGTCTGCTTTTATGTACATTTAGTTAAGTTTCTCACTTTATTTTATAGACGTTAAGCAGCTACAGATGAACACTGTGGCGCAATCACATAGTTTTATGTATAAAATATTCCACGATATGGATAGATGTTGACAGTCAGAATTAAGGTTCTTTAGGAAGCTATATTGTAAAAGCTATATGTACTAATATATATTTTTCATAACTGCACATGGGGGAGAGAAAAATATGAAGAAATAGTCATTGAAGTATGGTGCTGTTAGTAAGCGTAAAGTATGGAACAGGATGAGAGAGATGGAATTTCAAAATCTAGTTAATTGGAGAGTTAGAAGCAACAAAGTACATTAAGTCAAATGGTCGTACTTGAAAGTTTTCAGATCTCTTACAGCAAACAGCAATTCCATAGGTATCCTGCATTTAGTTACAGCACTGTAAGCACCGTTAAACCCCTGTTAATGGTGCTTACAACAAGAATAGGTATCTAGTTACAGCGCCATTGAATCCCGATAAGTTGGGGACTGCCTGTAGTTCCTAACCTAAACTAACCTGTAGCTCACATTTAACTTTCAGTTGAAGAGTTTTATCTAATCTAAAAATATAAGATATCAAAATTTGTAGCATAGCAAGATTAATAATAATAAGATAGCTGAGAAGTTTGGTAAGATTAGCTCTGTTGATATGAGGTGGTACTGTAGAACAAAATAGATGTGAAAAGTAGAATTTAGACTTACTGTGCAGTGAACTCACAACATTAGGAGAGACCTTTCTTGACATAACATCAAAAGAGAATGTCTTACAGTAGACCATCTTGTAAATTATCCAGTGGATTATATGCAAGTGTCATTTGTAAACATCTTAATGCAGTCCAAACTTTGTTTTGTGATGCAGTATGTCAAACCACATTCACACCAAGAGTAATTGTTACCCACTAAACTAACATTTTCACTTTACGTATTTTAATTTTATTAATATCAGCATAGAACTAGATCGTCATGAGGTTGATTGAGACATTAATCCATGCATATCCTTAGAAATTGTATGTAGTAGTCTGCTGTGTATTGGGTTGCAGGGAATTCCAGAAAATGATTGAGACTTTAGGCAGAGAATGGAGAGAATTTGCAAGATATCTAAACCTATAGGGGAAAGTTGACATGAAAATGCGAATGCTGCCGATGGTGTAGTGTACAGACATAGTACTTTTGAAAGTGGCTCTTTTTTATTTTTTGCATACATAAATCCTTCAATATTTTCCTCTTTTATTTCTTTAACAAGATCAGATTGCTCCTTAGGTAAAAGATTCAAGCAGTCAGGCGAGTAACTGGATTGTCCTGTCATGAAGCCAAGAACTGTATTGTACATTTCTATATTTTTTTTTTTATTCATGTAGATATCAAATAAACTAAAAGTGTTTTATCATTCTTAAAATGAGAAGGAACTTTAAGCAGTGTGATAATGAACTGTCGAGTTTTGCATTTTTGTAATTTGCTTTTTAGTAATTGATAATGTATATGTACAAGCATTTACAAACATTGTGTTTTGACATGATTTTTCTAGTATTTTATGTTTTTGGGTGCCTATGTTTTTATTAATTTTTTATTTTTTTTATTTAGATATGTTCACTTACATTTTAGGCATTAATATGATAGATTTTTGAGTGCCTGACCATGCCTCATGTACCCTACAAAATGTGAATGAAGCAAGCCTTGCCTGAATCAATGCAGAACTTAACAATCATTCTTTTTACATTTAGTTGTATTTTCACACATTTTATGGAGGAATAATTTAAGCTGAAGGTTTACTATTGACTTCAGCAGATGCAGTTTGCTGTTGTCATATAGAGTATGAGAGGGTCTTAGAGGAGTTGCCATAATTACTGTTTAAGAGGTACTTACTGACATGTCATATGGTAAAACAATGCTGTATGTATATGATGTTTTATGGTGTGTGGTCCTGATAAAGTTCTTCTGCTTCCTCTTGTCCTTGTATTTTCATTGTGGAATTCATTACGGACTTTTTTTTTTTTTTTTTTTTTTTTTTTTTTTTTTTTTTTTTTTTTTTTTTTTTTTTTTTTTTTGTAGGTTACAGATACAAAACAACACATTGTAGAACCGTTGAATATGATACTCTGTATGCCTTGTACTTATTTTTTTATAAACTGCATGTACAAAACATAAACATTCAGTTAAAACTAACTATTTAGATTGAGCAGTAAATTTATAGCAGTGGTCAACATTTGGAACATTTTGTCAAAACCTCTTTATGAAAATGGAAAAGTGTTAGGTAAGCTCACTCTTGTTGTGAGTGCACTGTATTTCAGAAGTCCTAAAGTAATGTTCAAGAGAGATTGGTGTTCACCGTGAAGGAAATAACAGATTTTAGAAGTCCTAAAATAATGTTCAAGAGAGAGTGGTGTTCACCATGAAAGAAATACATAACATGATTTGGATTCTGTGAGCACATAGTAAAAGCACCACAGAATTTAGCAGCTTGAATGTTTATCAATGTCCATACTTTGTAAATGTTTGGAGACAATTTTGAGGCTGACCTCCTATTTGAAAGGTGCTGATGAGTTAGGGATAATGTGTCTTGAAGGTAGGCCTTTAAATGCTGTATAGATGTGATGGTTTTGCTGCATAAACACCTTAATGACAATGTTGAAATGCAGCCCCTAGCAATTTTAGTTTTATAGAATATGAAGATATTCTGTAGATCATACAGTGGAAGAGCTGTATTATTTCTTAATTTGCAGATTAATTAATCTGGAGCACATACCATTCATTTTATTCATTTATTTGTTTATTTATTACAGTTTTTTTGCATTTGGAAATGTACATAGTGATTGTTGTGTTCTTGCTCTGTGGAATTGTCAATACTGTCATGCGTAATGGCCTACGAAGGAGAGCACCCAAATAGATTATGAGGAATAATTCTCTTCGACTGCGATCATCATAAGGATTGCCCAGTATTAGATTAAGAGAAATATTGGTTTTCATTTTTCTAAGAAAGATTGTCTTTCTACTTTGCAAACAATCCCATATATATTGACAGTTATCAGCTGCGGGAGGAGAAGGTAAACCATTCCAGTGACAAAGTTACCGGAAGAGAACAAAAAGTCAGTGCCTTTTTAGAATGGGATCCAAGGTCTCTGAAAAGTGGGAGGCCCAGACTTCACTTCACTTCTCTCCCTCCTTATTTTGCTAGTATCATTATAGAGATGAATATTATTATTTTCTTCTACATTTGTCATGCTGTTCCATCGAAACTGGTAACTAGGTTTTTGTTATCGTTATTTTTGTCTCCAATGCCTTGTGATGCACATTTTTTGCTGAAGTCCTTCGACTTACCTTTCCTGTGGTTTCACTTCCACAAATCTCTGTTTTTACATCAGACGAAGATTAAAATCTTTGTGTGATATCCACATAGGTGGGAAAGCACTGAATATATACCAGCTCACCAGTTGATTTAATTCATCAGGTTTGTAGGAAATGTACCTAGGCTTGTCATGTCAACCTACTTGAGGATTTGAGATCTCTTACTTTTAAGATTGTGTTAGGCCTTGCTAAGAGTATATGGTTACTTTAGAAGCTGGCATATTGGGCAAAAAAAAAAAAATGTCAAGGAGGGGTTAGAAATCAGGAGTTTTATGGTAGATGTTCATCTAGGAGGCAAGTAGAATGCAAAGGGTAGGGGGTAGTACCATCAGTGAGAGCACTGTAGGCATCACTTAAAGTTCTTTGCAGCAACCCCTTCCCTTTCATTCCTTTTACTGTACTTCCAGTCACATTCTCTTTGTTCTATCTTGCTGTCCACCCTTTCCTAACAGTTGTTTCATAGTGCATCTCTGAGGTTTTCTTCCTGTTACACCTTTCAAACCATTCTACTCTCAATTTACCTTTCAGCACTGAATGACCTCGTAAGTCGCGGCACTAGGCCTTTGACCTAAATTCTATGTTGCGTCTCGAGGTAAAAATGATCTTGAATAGGTTACCTGTAGATACGTACAGGGTCCCTTCTAGACTAGTGGGAGCATCATCCTTCTATGTTGTTTTGCTCATTGCAAGTGTGTTCTGTCCTCTTTGTGCCATACCCAAGTGTATTTTTATTGTTTTTATTGTATAAAGGATTAGTTTATCCAGACCTCTAAGCCTAATAAAGGCTCTTCTCTGGCTGGTGTAACCAATAGGATTGTATCTATGCAACAAAGGCTTTGTAAAAAAAAATATATTAGATTTAAATAGCAGAATCATTGAAAGCAGGTAAAAACAATTGTTTTTGCATGCTGAATTAGTCCCATAACAATATACTGTCAGCTTGTTTCAAAGTGTTGCATGATTTTGTGTCACCCATAACTTGAAGGCAGTTTTAAAATTTTTTGTTTTGTAGTTTTAATTTCTTTTGTATTCACTGTAGTATTACTTGAGCTTTAAAACGATAGATGACTTGAGAATGTCAGTGTGGATACCATCGTACAGTATTTGTTAAAGATGTGCTTAGTCCCTGTAGTATATTGACTATAATTTCTCCTCCAAATGTAAACAGTCACGCAGGTTTTTTTTATATGCCAAGTAGTATAATTTGATAACTTATCATCAAGATTTTAGGAGATTCACTATTATGCTGCAATGGTAGTTTTTGTTGTACCATCAGCCAATAACCAGGGACTGCCTGCACAGTGGACCCCCCATATTCGCGTTCTCCGGATTCACGAACTCGCACATTCACGGATTTCTCTCTGGAACATTTCCCCACATCATTTGCAAAAAATTTGCCTATTCGCAGTATTTTTCTATGAGAAATATCCACAAATTCCTGGTTTTTTTATCAGTTTCATCATAAAATGCCCCTTTTTTGATAAAACTATTAAAAAAACAGGTATAAACATTTTTAGTGGGTTTTTCTTGAGCTTAATTAAAAAAATAAAAGGTTTTGAGCATTTTTATAGAGGTTCCAACTATTCAGGGGGAGGGGGGGGTGTTCTAGTACGCATCCCCCGCGAATAGGGGGACCCACCGTGGTTTCATCTTCGTAAGTGTCATGTCTGCAGCAGTGAGATGTATCGTCCTTGTCATGCGTCAGAAAATTTTGCCGTGTAAATAACAGGGTACTCAAGTAAGCCAGCAACCTCTTTCCACTTCTTCAAGTCTGTTGTAATTCTTTCTCCAAGTGCCTTCTACAATCTGGTGTGTGTTCTTCCTCTCTACTTGTAACCAAGGTGTTTCAGAGAGATGCTCGTGATTGCAATATGTAATGGAAATCATGAATATTAAATGTCTTAGAGAGGGATGAGGAGGAACTTGTTTATTACATGCCAGAAATTTTCTTCCTGTCCCCATTTTTCATGTTCCACCCTTCGCAGATGATTAATGAATAATGAATCATTATCTTGTATTTTCAGGGTACAGTTTTGGAAATATGCTGTGACGGGTGCGAGCAACAACTCTGAGCTCAAAGTTTGGTCGTGCGAGTCTTGGCAGTGCCATCAGACGCTCAGGTTCATCCCAGCGCAGAGGGAGGCACCACCACCTTCTTTTGCCTTTAAAGCTGCAATGGATCCATCAGCCAATTTTCTGCTGCTCTCCGATATACACAGAAGAGTAAGTAAAAGAAAGCAAGCCTTTTTGTAGTAATGAATAAGACTTGCTGTGCTTAACCACAAGTTATTAATTAAGCGGGGGATTCTGCCCAACTTTTTAAGTTTACGTCCAGATTTCATCTGTTCGTGCATAATTCGTTTGCTTTTATAAAAAAAAAATATATCAAGTGTTTAGGTGAAAAATTTTGACTGTCAATTGAGAAGACAAAAACGTAACATATTGAATATAAGTTGCACTGAAAATAGGGGTCAAATAAAATGGCAAAGAACCTTTAGTAATAGTTATTAGTCAAAGGCTCATGGTACACATTATTCATTATGGGCAGTTTGACTTTGAGATGTAATTGATGTTTAAATCTTTGTTAAGAAATGTCCATAAAAGATGTCCATCATGGAGAAAACCTGACAAACTTTATCCTTCAGGTGATGTATGTGATCGCTATAAGCCAGGATGGAAACAGCACAGTGGGTGGCGTCAGCAGTGGACTACGAGCAAGTCCGGGCATTAAAAATGGCAGCGGAAGTAGTGGTAGCGCACGTATGGTTTCCATCACAGAATTGCCAGTGCAGTATCCTGCTCTATCTTTAGCAGTCACCGATGCAGCGTGGAAGCCCTATAAACGCTGGAAACATGACCACGCCCATGACCATGCTCATAATATACTTGGTGAGTTAGTTAGGATATTAACCCTCTTACGCCGACTGGACGTATTTTACGTCGACATTTTTTGTCTCCCGTGTGCCGACTGGACGTATTTTACGTCGACTTACAAAAGTTCTTTTTAAAATTTGCGGAAAAATACTTATAGGCCTACCAGCCTAAAACTTTTGAATCACACGCCTTGGGGGATGCTGGGAGTTCACGGATCAAGGTGTTGTTTTGTTTACAATCGTTACGCAGGCGCGCAAGCGAGAATTTCTTTCTTGCCGCACTAAAAAGTATCTGTGACACATCTTGGAAATTTTTTCGTCACTTTGACATAATTTTTGTACCATTGTAAATTAGCCGTTACATGAAGTATTATATATGAAAATGTGCGCATTTTTATGTAGAATACAACAATAAAATACTCATGATTGTAGCTTTTATCAGTTTTGAGATATTTTCATATAAATAACGATAATTGCCAAAATTTCAACCTTTGGTCAACTTTGACTCTACCGAAATGGTCGAAAAACTCAATTGTAAGCTAAAACGCTTATATTTTAGTAATATTCAATCATTTACCTTAATTTTGCAACTAATTGGAAGTCTCTAGCACAATATTTCGATTTATGGTGAATTTATGAAAAAACTTTTTCCTTATGTCCGCCCGGTAACTCTTCCGAAAAAAATCTTACATGTGATTGTGGTAATGTTTGCACCATTTTAAAATTAGCCGTTATATAAAGTTTTATATATGGAAATGTGCGCAATTTCATGCACAATACAACTAAAAACAACCCATGGTTGTAGCTTTTATTAGTTTTGAGATATTTCCATATAAATAACGATAATTGCCAAAATTTCAACCTTCGGTCAACTTTGACTCTACCGAAATGGTCGAAAAACGCAATTGTAAGCTAAAACGCTTATATTCTAGTAATATTCAAGCATTAACCTTCATTTTGCAACCAATTGGAAGTCTCTAGCACAATATTTCGATTTATGGTGAATTTATGAAAAAAATAACATTTTCTTTACGTCCGAAAAAATCATACGTGCGTTTGTGGTAATGTTTGCACCATTTTAAATTAGCCGTTACATAAAGTTTTTTATATGAAAATGTGTGCAATTTCATGTAGAATACAACAATAAATAATTGAAGGTTGTAGCTTTTCTCATTTTTGAAATATTTGCATATAAATCACGATAAATAGAAAAAAAAACATTTTCGGTCAACTTTGACTCTACCGAAATGGTCGAAAAACGCAATTGTAAGCTAAAACTCTTACAGTCTAGTAATATTCAGTCATTTATCTTCATCTTGAAACAAATTCGAAGTCTCAAGCAAAATATTTAGATTTATGGTGAATTTAAAAAAAAATCTTTCCTTCCCTCCGCGCGCGGATTCTGCGCCACAAATCTCCAAAATACGTACGTCCCATTCTCGGAATATTTGCTCCGTTTCATATTAGGCATTTCATAGAGTTTTATATATGGAAATGTGCGCAATTTCATGTAGAATAAAACGAAAAATATTTGAAGGTTGTAGCTTTTCTTATTTTAGAAATAATTGCATATAAAAAATATATATATAAAAAAATTCAACATTCGGTCAACTTTAACTCGTCAGATATAGTCGAAAACTGTAATTGTAAGCTAATACTCTTACAGTATAGTAATATTCAATCATTTGTCTTCATTTTGAAAGAAATTGGAAGTCTCTAGGACAATATTTAGATTTATGGTGAATTTTTGAAAAAAATAATTGTTTATGTCCGAGCGTTACGAATTCATGCATTATTTTGTGATAATATTTTTTCTGTGTTGCTTTTATCGTTTTACAATGTGTTATATACCAAAATGATCGCAATTTAGTGTACATTACAACAACAACAAAAAGTAACTTGTTACCTTTAACCGTTTTGCGCACAGCGCGATTTGAATACAATTATATATGAAATTTCGTTTTTGCGCTATCATATATTGCATTATTTATATGTGATAATGATAATTTTTTTCATTTCTGATGGTTGCCTACTAAACTTCAGGCAGTGACAAAAAAGGAGCCAAAAATTAACTCTTAATCTTGAAAACTAAGCGCGCTGTGATTTTTTGAAAAAAAAAAATTTTCCGCTTCCGTGCTCACTCCGAAATGCCTCCGGCATACTGGAGACAATTTTTTATTTACCGCTCCGGCGTAAGAGGGTTAATGATTTATCACAATTTGCTTGGGAAGTCATTTAGGAGGTGCTCACCTAATAGCTGTAAAGCTGTTGCTTTGATTGAGAGCCTGTTAATGTATAGAAAGAAGATGAGATGGTATGGGGTATGTTCGAAAACATTTATGTTTGTTTGGGGGGTTAAACCTTTTAAGAAGCATAGAGTTATTTTTTTTATTATGGTTTAATCCATTGACAACTACTATTTTCACTGTTGCAGACGATGGAGATGACGATGATGGCGATAGTTTTGACGTAGTGGGAGGTGTTGTGGTTCGCTGTGTTTTGATCAATACCAAATCTCTCCAGGAAGCAACCATGCGTTTCCAGCCTGCCATGGCAGTCACTGCCCCTCCACCAAGCAGTGCTGGAGCCTTAGATTTAAGTGTCTCCCAGGATTCAATAGGTAAACTAAAATAAAAAAGCATTGTTTGATTGGTTTGGTATCAGTAGGACCTTTATTGATTTTTGCATGGTAATGTTTTGTCATTTCAAATTGGTTTGAATATGAAGTAATTTAATAAGAAAGTTAGAATCATACAGATTGCCAGAAAATTTCCAAAATAAAATAGACAAACTTAACATATATCCATTGGAAATGATGAATAATGTCTAATATTTTGTAATACAGTATATCATAATTTCCTTGCAGCAATAATAATAGTCATGTCTCCGCAGTTGTTCGAGATGGATTATCAGATCTTAGCCTAACCTTGAATTCAACGGTGTCAGAGGGGAACGGAACTGTCAACAGTTCCAGTGGAGGTGTAGAAAATCAGCCGCCACCTCCACCACCACCTGATGCATTGACGTCACCACAGAATTCGGCTTTGCCATCACAACAAAGTGCCCTCACTCCACCTGCTACGCAGGTGAGAACTTAACTCAATTCACTAGATAAGTTCCAGGTGGCCTTTTCAGTAGCGAGGGTTGTGTTAACTTTATCTTCTATGATTTTGGAGGGACAACTGCATATTTTAATTTGATGCAAACATAACTAACCATGTACACTCACATATCTCATTTTGTGCTAAGATAACAGTACAAAGTTCCTTCTTGTTTGTCAACAAAAATGTCTTTTGTTCATGAAACTTACCTGACAGATATATATATAGCTGTATTTTCTGAAGTCCGACAGAATTTCAAAACTCGCGGCACACACAGTGGGCGGCCAGGTGGTAGTACCCATTCCCGCCGCTGGGAGGCGGATATCAGGAACCATTCCCATTTTCTATTCATATTTTTTCTGTCGCCGGTGCTGTAAACAACTGTTTGCAGTACCTCCGCCTAGGATTTTTGGATTTACTCGTCATTTAAGTATCTGGATTGTCTTTTGGTATTGATTCTGGATTGTTGGATTGGCACGCGCAATAGTGGACTGTTTTTTTATCTCGACGTCCTGGGCAGGCTGCTCGGCGAGACGCTTGGGAGGATGCTCAGTAGGACGCTTTTGAGGACGCTCGGCAGGACACTTTCCAGGACGCTTCGGAGTACGCCAAGCAGGATGAGGACGTTCAGCAGGACGCTTGTGTGGACGCTCGGAGGGACGCTTTTCCTTATGATAAGGAGTTCATAAGCGCTCAGAAAGACGCTTTGGCTTCTAAACCTGGTCGCTCTTGTAAGAAGCATAAGGACACTTTAGATAGAAATAAGGCAGTCTCGGTCGTCTCTCAGGACGCTCAGCGCTGTCAAGACGCTCTGCCTCCTTCGAGCAGTAAGGACCGACGTAAGGACGGTCTCATGGAAGAAGCTTCTGCTTCCAAGCAGCGGAGATCTCTGATCAAGGCCAGACCCGCTGGGCGTATGCCCTCTCCGGATGGGCGGTCTCCTATTCCTCTTAGGGAAGAAGGAGAGTTGAGTAGTCCGGCGGACTCGATTGAAGAGGAACATCCTTCTGTTTCGTCCGTCTCGGATTACAGGGTACTCGTGCGGCTGTTACGTTCGTCTTTCGGAGACAAGTTTCAGCCTGCAGCTCCCAGGTCTCCACCCTCGCAGTTTTCGTCATCCAAGTCTTGTAAGACCCCGGAGTTTGTGGAGATGAAGACTTCTCTGTCCACCAAGAGGGCCTTCAAGAAACTACAGGATTGGATGGATCGAAGGAAGGATCAGGGCAAGTCAACTTTCGCCCTTCCTCCCTCTAGACTCAGTGGAAAAGGGGGCGTTTGGTACGAGACCAAGGGAGACGTGGGTGTGAGGATCCCTTCGTCAGCCCAAGGGGATTTCTCTAGCCTAGTAGATGCCCAGAGGAGGTCCCTTTTGTCTACAGCCAAGGTTTCTTGGACGCCTACTGAAACGGACCATCACTTGAAAGGACTTCTACGGACTCTCGAAGTTTTCAACTTTTTGGACTGGTGCTTGGGAGTCCTGGATTTGCAATCTAGAAGCCCGGACTCGCTCAGTCTGGGGGAGCTGTCCAGCGTGTTATCTTGCATGGACAAGGCCATCAGGGATGGTTCGGAAGAGTTAGTTTCGCACTTCGGAACGGCTTTCCTTAAGAAGAGAGCTCTTCTATGTAATTTTACCGCTAGATCGGTTACGCCCGCTCAGAAAGCAGAACTGCTCTTTTCTCCTCTTTCGAACCATCTCTTTCCCCAGACTATGGAGCCCCACTTCGAAAGGTATCATCAAAACCTCTCCGCTCTGGGTCTGACTGCGTTCAGACTATCGAAAAGTTGGCCAGAGCGAGAGGTTTTTCTAAAGCAGCTGCAAAAGCGATCGCCAATCGAAGTGGGCTTCCTTCAGGGCATGGTGTAGAAAGGAGGGAGTTTCCTCTTCCTCGACCTCTGTGAGCCAAATCGCCGATTTTCTGTTATTCTTGAGGAATGTACAGAAGTTGGCAGTCCCAACCATCAAGGGATACAAGAGTATGTTGTCAGCAGTTTTTCAGCACAGAGGCCTGGATCTCTCTGACAACAGAGATCTTCACGACCTCTTGAGATCGTTCGAGACCACGAAGATTCCTCAGGCGAGGCCGCCTTCATTGAACTTAGATGTGGTTCTTAGACTCTTGATGTCAAGTCCGTTCGAACCTCTTCATGCAGCGTCTCTTCGTAACTTGACAAAGAAGGCTCTTTTCCTAACTGCTCTGACGACGGCGAAGAGAGTTAGCGAAATCCAAGCTTTTAGTAACCAAGTGGGCTTCAAAGGAGACAACGCTGTCTGCTCTTTGAGTCCCACATTCTTGGCTAAAAACGAAAACCCGTCTAACCCTTGGCCCAAGAGCTTCGAGATAAAGGGTATGTCGAGTCTAGTGGGCCAAGAACCAGAGAGAGTCCTGTGCCCTGTCAGGGCTCTCAAGTTCTACGTTCATAGAACGAAAGAGGTATGAGGTCCCTCAGGTAATCTTTGGTGCTCTATGAAGAGACCTGAATTACCTTTATCGAAGAATGCTGTGGCTTTCTTTCTGAGGGATGTCATTAGAGAGGCTCATTCATCTTGCCAGAAGACTGATTTGAGCCTCTTGCGAGTGAAAGCTCACAAGGTCAGAGCTGTCGCTACCTCTCTTGCCTTCCAAAAGAACATGTCAATCAAGGACATCCTTGATGGCACCTTTTGGAGGAGCAATTCTGTATTCGCCTCACACTACTTAAGAGATGTGAGAATGATATACGAGGACTGTAGTTCTCTTGGACCTTACATTTCTGCAGACACAGTCTTGGGGGCTGGAGGTAGCTCTTTCCCTATCCCTTAGTTAGGAGTTAGGTTAGTTTTTTAATATGTTTTGTGTTTTTGGTTGTTGGTGAGATCTTGTGTGAAGATCTCCCATCCGTTAGGCTAACTTTCATGGGGTCTTTGTCTAGTTGGTCAGGTGGTGGTCAGTTGCTTCATAGCCCTCATATGTAAGGTACGATGGTCTAGTCACGTTGTGGTCACGTCCCCGTTGACAGAGCATCCAGAGCGCACCAGCACTACAGGTCTCCACCTGGCTGGCAACTCTGATTAAGCAGAAGCAGGCTTAAGTGACAGTAATCACGAAGTCTACTTTGCTAACAGGTGAGGAACCAAGATGTATATCATCTACTTAATTTAGTTTCCTAAAAATCCTATTCTGTCTCTTCCCACCATCCGAAGGTGGGATTCAGCTATATATATATCTGTCAGGTAAGTTTCATGAACAAAATGTTATTGTTATAATACAATTAAGTTTGTTCATACTTAACTGGCAGATAGATATATATAATTAAAGTGCCCACCCACCTCCCCTCAGGAGACAGTGACACTGATAAAATATGAATAGAAAATGGGAATAGTTCCTGATATCCGCCTCCCAGCGGCGGGAATGGGTACTACCACCTGGCCGCCCACTGCGTGTGCCGCGAGTTTTGAAATTCTGTCGGACTTCAGAAAATACAGCTATATGTATATCTGCCAGGTAAGTATGAACAAACTTAATTGTATTATAACAATAACATTTTCAAAGAATTACTCATTGAATTCTCTTCTCAACAAATATACTGTAGGCTAAGTTTGTTTTCTGCACTTCATAATGTTTTTGTGTTTCACTTTCAGCCTCCAATGAATTTATTGACACCTGACTCCTTCAGCTCTCCAAGAAAGCCAGAGGAATCTGAGATGACAGAAGATAATCCTGAAGAGGTGAAACGAGGCAATAAGGTGTGTGAAATGTGTTTGCCCTTTTGTAAATGTCGTTTGTTTGTTGAAAAAGAATGTGAGTTCCTATCTGCTCAAGGTCATGCAATAATGCTCTCTCACCCTAATTTGTTTCTTCCAGGTTTGATTAGCCTACCATTGTCTACTATTGCAATGTCACAATTTGAAGCCTCTTTTACAGGTTGTCACTCCAGTATCGAGCAAATACGACGCATCATTCAAAAGCGAATTCGAGAGCGCAGCTCTGTCACTTTTGTTGCGGTGCGGCTCGGGCACTCTCATGCCAGGGGGAGAAGCAGAAAATGGCAACGGGCTGAATATCTTAGGCTCTGTGGTCGCTGGAACGTCCAAGTCTCCGGTACCCACGCCCCTTCCTCCTCCGCCTTCTGAAACCCCTCCTCCACATGGTTTGAAGGTGAATTGAACTTAAATTTATTTTGTTAATTTGTGCCCATACACTTGCTTTTTATTTATTACCATTGTTTGGGTATTGCTTGTGTAATGTTAAGTTTTATTGTAGTGTCTTACCGAACAATTATAGAGCCGTGATTTCCACGAGCGGCAGGATACTAAATTCAAATTTAGCGCGTCGGCGTCGCCAACACTGGTGGTGATGACGTCATCTCCCTCCACTCGCGGGAGAACCAGGTACAACTGCCCAGGTGAATCCAATTCTTTTCCTGCCGGCGTCCGGTGAACATCGGTGGTCGGTGCGGTTGGATGACTTTCCTTCGCTTTTTTTCTTGTGGATTTGATCTTCGGAATTGGTGAATTACTCTTTTTTGGCGTTGTTGTTATTTTGCTTTTTATTTAGGCGTTGCCATGTCGGATTCTAGTCCGTCGGGAGTTAGGTTTTGCATCTCAGGATGTAAAACTAGATTATCCAAGTTAGAGTATGATTCTCACACTAAATGTGTTAAGTGTAGGGGACAGGTTTGTTCAGCAGATCGAACATGTAACGAGTGTAGTGATTGGACTGATTCTCAATGGAAGTTTTTTAGTTCATACTCGGAGAAATTAGCTAAAGACAGAATTAGAAAAGCAGCGCTTAGGGAAAGTAGACTTAGCTCTGCTTCGTCTTGCGATGCATCTGTTCCTTCTGTTTCTCCTCAAATTGTTATGTCTCCTTTAACTACACCTCCTATTCCTCCTACTAATCCCACTTCTCCGGCTTCCCGTGTAGTTTCTTCCGACACCATTGCCAGTCTGGAATCGAGGTTAGATCAGAAATTTTCGGTACTAGCGAATACGGTTTTGCAACTTGGTAATTCAGTTAAGACGTTTTTGGAGAAAGCGGCTTCAGGTAAGAGTGTAGTTGAGGGTGCGTCTGTCTGTCCTGACACGTCTCCTAGACAAAGGTCACTGTCCAGCTCCCCCGCACCGGGGAGAAGACATACCGGAAGTCCAAGGGAGTCGATCGGGATTTGCCCACAGACAGGCGCCTCTCTTGTTGAGCCTGTTGCGCCTCAACAGGGCTCGGTTAAGCATTGGAAAGGTGTTGCGGTTAGACGCCTTTCGAATGATTCAAGCGATTCGCCTCCGGTCGCGCGGCGCTCTTGGCGAGATTTGCCCGTTTCGCATCCCTTAAAGAGGCGTTCAGGCGCCGATTCTTCGCCTCCTCCAGTCAAGCGGTATAAGGAGCCTGAGAGTAGGGTTGCGCAGCGGCCGTTAGCGGCTCATTCGTCGCCTCAATCTGTGCCTTTTTCGGCTCCATCTACTAGTAGAGATTGTGGTTTTAGCGCTGTAGCTAGCAGTTCTAAGGGTGTTTCTTTAGGCGCTTTTTCGTCTGTTACGCCTGATGCGCCTGTTTCGCCTCGAATTGCGGCGGCTCCGAGCGAGGCGCAAGTAGTTTTTCCGCCTCCTGCTGAACATTTAGGCTCTTCCAAGCCTACGTTAACTGTTTTTGATTCGTCTCTGGCGCCTTTGCGCAAGCAGTTAGAGATGTTAACCAACTGGATGAATGAGTCCAAGGGTGGTTCGAAACCTTCAGATCCGGTTGTAGTTCCGTCTACTTCTTCGGCGGTATCGGAGAATGAAGAAGAAGTAGAGGAGGAGGATTCACATCACCTCTCGTGTTATTCACGTCTCCTTAGTTTTCTTCTGGTATCTTATCCAGATTATTTTGAGAAAGCTGCTCCGCGCTCCCCAACTTCGACTTTTTTGATGAGGAGGAACACTTCAGACCCTCTCCTCCCAAAACTTGTTCTATCTAAAGCGGTTAGACATTCGTTGAAAGAGACTGAGAAATGGATGTCTATGAAAAGAGACTTAGGGAAGGCTCTTTTTGCTTACCCTCCCTCTTAAGTTGCTTCGTAAGAGGTATAGGTTTTATGTAACTGGGGAAGCTCCTTCTCTGGGAGTTTCTGCCTCCTCCCAGGGAGACTTCTCCAGTTTAATCGACTCCTCTAGAAGATCTGCTTTCGCCGCAGCGAAAGTTTTCTTTACAGCGCCGGAGTTGGACCACGTTGTAAAGAATCAATTTAAACTTTTGGAAGTCTTTAGCTTCCTTGATTGGACTATTGGCGCTTTAGCGGCCAAGATCGAAGACTGTCCTTCTCTTTCTCAGGAGTTAGCGGAGGATTGGATTGGTGTTCTGTCCTGTGCGGACAAATCCATTAGGGATGGATGTGATGAGTTAGCTTCGCTCATCGCCTTTGGTACCCTTAAGAAAAGGCAACTTTGGTGCTCCTTTGCTTCTAAAAGGGTTACTTCCCAACAGAAGTCTGCTCTCTTGTTTGCTCCTTTTGTGAAAGATAACCTCTTTCCAGACGATGTAGTGTTGTCAATTTCGTCTGCGCTAGATAAGAAATCTACTTCGGATTTACTGGCACAGTCTACTAAGAGACCTAAAGCTCCTGTGGAGACTGTTCCTTCGGTTTCTCCTCTGGCCCAAGTGCCTTTTCGAGGGAGAAAACCCAAGCGCTTCTTTCGGCCGAAGTCGAATTTGCGACCTCAGTCTAAGGCCTCGGCCAAGGTTAACAAACCTTCCAAATGAAAGCTCGGTTCTTCATGCACCAGTGGGAGCCAGGCTGGCTCTGTTTTGGGAGGAATGGGAAAACAGAGGAGCAGAAGCCTGGGTAGTGCAAGTACTCAAGTTCGGCTATCGTATTCCTCTCGTTTCACCTCCCTCGCTCTCACCTGTGCCAATTCCATTCCAGGCATACTCTCCGGGCTCAGACAAATTTCTGGCGCTAGCCGCAGAAGTGGAAGCGCTTGTTCTCAAAGAAGCGATAGAACAGATAGAAGGGGATTTTCCTCCAGGCTTTTACAATCGCCTTTTTGTAGTTCCCAAGTCATCAGGGGGCTGGAGGCCGGTTTTGGATGTGAGCGCCCTGAACTTGCATGTCCAGAAAACAAAATTTCATATGGAGACCACTCGGTCGGTTCGGTTCTGGAGTCCATCAGACAGGGGGATTGGATGGTCTCTCTGGACATGCAAGACGCTTATTTTCACATTCCGATACATCGCGAATCTCGGAAGTACCTGAGGTTCATGTTCGAAGGCAAGGTGTTTCAGTTTCGGGCGCTTTGCTTCGGACTAGCGACCGCTCCTCAAGTTTTCACCAGGGTTCTATCCCCGATAGGAAGCTGGCTGCACATATTAGGAGTAAGAATCTCCCTCTATCTGGACGATTGGCTTCTCCGGTCGGAATCAGAGAGTCGGTGGCATGAAGGACCTTGGAACAACTCTGGATCTTGCCAGAAAGTTAGGAATTCTGGTCAACAAACAGAAGTCCCAGTTGGTTCCATCTCAGAGCATCCTTTATTTGGGGATGATTCTGAATGCTCAAGTTTTTAGGGCTTTTCTGTCCCCGAAGAGGGTTCAAGGCTGTCTGGAGACAGTTCAGCAGTTCTTGGACAAAAAGGTAAGTTCTGCCAATCAGTGGATGAGGCTCCTGGGCAAATTGACGTCAGTGGAGAAATTTGTGACGTTGGGAAGACTGCACATGAGACCTCTGCAGTTTTTCCTGAGAGCCTCTTGGTGCAGGAAGACACAACCAGACTCGATTACCTTTCCTGTCACAGATCAAATAAAAGAGGACCTAAGGTGGTGGCTCTCTCGAGCAAGGTTGGAAGAAGGGTTAGATTTACGACCCATCCTCCCGAACCTACAGTTCTTTTCCGATGCATCGGACACAGGTTGGGGAGCCCTACTGGGAAATCAACGGACTTCAGGAGCTTGGTCGGAGAAGGAGAAGAAGTTCCACATAAATGTAAAGGAACTGTTAGCAATTTTCTTGGGGCTCAGACAGTTTCGGAGCTTAGTAGAAGGTCGAGTAGTGGCAGTGCATTCCGACAACTCCACGGCTCTCTCGTACGTGCGGAAACGGGGGGACTCAGTCTTTCTCTCTGTACGAAGTAGCCAAGGATCTCCTCCTGTGGTCAAACGAAGCGAAGGTTCAGCTAGTCCCGAGATTTGTTCCGGGAAAGATGAACGTCCTTGCGGACGAGTTAAGTCGTCAACAGCAAGTGTTACCTCTGGAGTGGACTTTGGACAACAAGATTTGTCAGAAACTTTGGCGCCTTTGGGGACGACCGTCAATAGACCTGTTCGCGACATCAAGGAACAACCGTCTTCCTCTCTTTTGTTCTCCAGTCCCAGATCCTCTAGCTTGGTCGGTGGACGCAATGCTGTTGGATTGGTCGGGTCTGGAAGCTTATGCATTCCCTCCGTCGGTCTAATAAGAGAGGTGCTGAACAAGCTCATGTCGCACAGCAATGTAACACTAACGTTAATCGCTCCCTTTTGGCCCAGGAAAGAGTGGTTCCCGGACCTTCTCCAGTTGTTAGTAGACTTCCCCAGACTTCTTCCTCCAGAGAAGTGGCTTCTCAAACAACCTCACTTCAAGAGGTTCCACAAAACTTGTCCGCTCTAGCTCTGACAGGGTTCAGACTGTCCGGAATCTTGTCAGAGCGAAAGGATTTTCAAGAAGAGCTGCAGAAGCTATCGCTCGTTGTAGGAGAGAGTCTTCTAACAAACTCTATCAAGGGAAGTGGAGAATCTTCAGAGAGTGGTGTAGAAGTGCTAAAGTCTCTACTTCTGCGACCTCTTTAACAGAAATAGCAGATTTTCTTCTATTTCTTAGGAACTCTAAGAAACTGGCTCCTTCGACGATCAGAGGATATAGAGCCATGCTCTCTTCGGTTTTTCGACATCGAGGTTTGGATATTTCCTCCAATTCAGATCTGTCGGACCTCATTAGGTCTTTCGAAACCACTAAGCTCCCGCAAGATACAGTGGCTTGGAACTTAGATGTGGTGCTTAAGTTCCTCATGGGGCCACCGTTTGAGCCTTTGAAGTCGGCTTCACTCAGGAACTTGACTAAGAAGGCACTCTTTCTTATTGCACTAGCTTCTGCTAAGCGTGTCAGCGAATTGCACGCTATAGACAAAAGAGTCGGTTTCTCTCAAGGCAATGCTGTATTTTTGGTATCTTTGACCTTTCTAGCCAAAAATGAGAATCCTTCTAATCCTTGGCGAGGAGTTTTGTGGTAAGGAACTTATCTGATTTGGTTGGACATGAGGAGGAAGAAAGGCTCTTATGTCCAGTCAGGGCTATTAAGCAGTATCTGTTTGCCACTAAGGGTATTAGAGGACAATCTTCTAAGCTCTGGACCTCGGTTCAAAATCCCTCTCGTCCTCTTTCTAAGAATGCTATATCGTTCTTTATTAGAGAGCTTATCAGGGAAGCTCACTCGCAGTCCGAGAACGACAATCTTTCCGTTCTGAGAGTTAAAGCTCACGAGGTTAGAGCAGTGGCAACTTCTTTAGCATTCAGAAAGAATTTATCTTTAGCTTCGATTCTTCAGAGCACGTTCTGGAGATCGAATTCGGTTTTTGCGAGTCATTATCTCAAAGAGATAGAAACGGTTTTCGAGAATTGTAAAACGTTAGGTCCGGTGGCGGTTTCTGGCATGGTGTTGGGAGAAACGGCACAGGGGTCGTCACCTCTATGCTAACTTTTCACCTTGAATAGGTTGTCGAGTTCAAGGGAAGCTGGGGGTACTGAGTACCTGGGATACTCACCAGTCTGTTAGGTCAGATTTTACAATGGTTGGGTATATATGTTTTTAAATCTGGTGTGGGTGACAAATGTTTTGTATAATTGAATTTCTGGTCTTAGCCCAGGGCAAGGGCAATCTTTGTTGTTACTATCCTCCGTCAGTCAGCCTTGACTCGCTTGAACTACGGAAGGATTCCACTCCTGTAGAGGCTAACTTTGGTCAAATTCCAATTCCTCTACAATAGTAAGAAGAGCACCGACCAGAGGCAGTAACAGTCTGCTGTAGCTCTCTTACAAGGTAAGGTACAACAGACACCTTGAGTGTTTACTGGTATTGCAATAAATGTAACCATTTAAAAATACTAGTGGTCCACTGAATCCCACCTTCCCATAAATGTGTAATCAGCTCTATAATTGTTCGGTAAGACACTACAATAAAAATGAAATTTTCATTATTAAAATGAAGTTTTATTGTATACTTACCGAACAATTATGATTATACCCACCCTCCTCCCCTTAGGTGGACGGACGGGCAGAAAGAATTGGATTCACCTGGGCAGTTGTACCTGGTTCTCCCGCGAGTGGAGGGAGATGACGTCATCACCACCAGTGTTGGCGACGCCGACGCGCTAAATTTGAATTTAGTATCCTGCCGCTCGTGGAAATCACGGCTCTATAATTGTTCGGTAAGTATACAATAAAACTTCATTTTAATAATGAAAATTTCATACTTCTCATTGAAGCATATGGAGGTCTTGATGTAGTGAAAATTTAGTTTTGTTGCTGTGGTATACGTATTATAATTTGAAGTCTAGTCCCAGTGATGAGAGATTTCCATATTTTTTTTTATATATATTTATGATTTTACTGGCTTTCAAGGTTCAACTTGTATAAGAAACAAATTTAAAAGGACTTCATCATATTACTGTCATATAGATTAGCCATTGTCATTCAGATTTATAAATTATACTATGTCATTGGGATCACCTAATGTTCATCTTTCAATTGAGTTCTTGATTACAAAACTTGGAAATTTCTGTTCACTATATTTGATATATAATATCATTAGCAATTAACTGAAAGTGAAGGCTTTTTTACGTTAAGAAAGCTGCATTTCAGAATTCAGATCTTTTGAAGTAAATTCTTTTATTGCAGCAAAATTCTGAGGATGCACCTTTAGCCACCTCTGAGGTTGTAGTCCCTCCAGTCGTGCGAGCTGGGACAAGTGCCACATCATCCCCTTCTTTGGAAGTCCAACAGATTCTTCACTCTGAAAACGGTAGGGTTTTTGGCTTAGTAGGTTTTCGTTGTACTTTTAACTTGACACAATCATTCACACATAACAGACAATGATCTCCATGACACTAGACATAAAGATATAATTGATAACATTGTGTCCACCATGAGAAATGCTTTTCTAAGCTTTGTATTGTTCCTTGATTATGTCTTGTAATGCGGAACAGAGGTTTTATGACATAAAGACACAATCTTCTTACAACCCATTTATTAAAGACACAATCTTCTTAAAAACCCATTAAATAAAGACACAATCTTCTTACAAACCCATTAATCATAAGGGATATGCCTTGTTCAATCCCCATTAGGTCTAGGACACATTGGTATGTGTATAGATGTGGAGTAGTGGTAGAAGCCCAGCCTGATAAGGTGTGTGTATATGTGTGTGTGTGGTCTTCTCAGAGCAGTGGTGTGATAGATTAGTTTTACATTGAGTAAGACATTTTATTATTATTATTAGGTTTGTAAGAAAAGTGTATTTTCATATGATACAAACATTGAATTTTATTATCTTAGGAAAGTCAGGAGACTATGCCGAAGATGAAGACGAAGACATACGAGGGCCAGAGGAGGTAGAGATGGCAGAGGACGATGACATTGATGACGAGGAAGAGGAAGAAGAGCCCGAGGCTTTGCGTCAGTCTCATTCCCACGCTCAGCCTCCACCTCTGCCCATCCCAGATTCCCAGAGCCTCCCGCAACCTCAGCAGCCTTCCAAGCCCTTGCCACAACCTCCACCATTGCCTCAGTCATCTCCGGTGTCTCAGCCTCTGCAGTCTTTGGCAGAACCTCCACAAGCTGCTGTCACACAGCAGCCGAAACCCATGATTCCTCAGAAGTCACCCCTCTTATCTGAAGCATTGCACGCTCAGAATTCCCAGTCACTCTTGGACTCTGATTCACAGCAGTCGAATTCTTCATCTCAGCCAATAGCAATGTGAGTAGTAGCATTGTATATAGTACATAGTTGTAAATTGTCCTGTGTTATGTAAACGTGTTTATATAAATTAAACCTGCGATTGGTATGGATGCAGTTCTACGTAAGCAGAAGTATTAGAAGGAAAAAAAATTGCATAGAAGAATGAAGCAACAGATAGAAGTGGTCGAGACATCTTGTTTAAGGGAACCCCTCTCAGACTTGCCATAATATCCACCTTCTCTTACTCTTTCTAGTGATTTACATACACTGCAAAAAATTTTTACTCTAACCGTACAGTTTTATTACATCAAAGAGGACATATCCTTAAAGCTAGATTTATCCATCATTTTGAGTCACTAATCAAAATTTGGAAGTTAACAAATTACCGTTTAGGTGTAGTGTTGCAGTTATGTGTCATAATGTCGGTGATAGGTAATGTGAACACACTTCATTTCACTCGCTGCATTACATGTATTGCATTGTTGTGTGAAGAGAAATAGTCATTTGCTTTAGTTTGAAGCCAGGACACATGAATGGCAAAAGATAGTTCATTTGCTTTGTCATTGAAACTGGGTAGCTGTTGATAAGCAACATACTTATTGACTTGTATATACTTAATATCAGTCCAGTTTTAAGGTATTTGTTTGGCTTGACAGAATATTGGGTGGTGGGGCGTAAACTGAGTGTGTACTGTGTTATGATATCACTAATACATCATAGTGTAGTATACCTGAGTTGATGGTTCAATTTAACCCTCAATTCATGTGGTGTAAATAGTCTATGTTATTGGTTTTAATTTGAAAACATATATTAAATTTAGGTTAGTTAAATAATAAATAAAGCACTAATACCTAAATATGACTCACACTTGCTTTTGGTGATTGGAGGTACTTCTATACATTTTTAGTTACATTTTCAAGTACTACCAGGAATTCAGTCATTCTGATTGGATACTGGATTTTCTTGTAGGTTTGCATCTCTGAAAAGTTTACCCTCTCAGTTAACATGTGCCCAACTAGAAGCAGAAATAAAGGGTGGTGCTATGAGCCCTGATTCGTCTGGGTCCGCTAGTTCCGCCTCACAGCAAAGGTAATAATATGTTGCCAATAATGCCCGCCTCAGGAATCCATATTGTGTGATGCTTGTAAAAGGTCCTCCATCTTGATTTTTTCCCTTTTGCTTTTGTCACAGAGTACGTCCTAACCCTAAAAGTAGATAGGTCTTTGCTCCCATATGCTTTTTAACCTGTTGTATGTGACAAGGAATGAAGTGTATATGCTTAATGAAAAATTGTATTTTATATCCTACAACCTGCCATTCAGTGTTGTAATTATGATTTTTTGAGTAATTGCATGAAAAATGATACAGTCTCTTGTCTGATATAGCATTCATATAGTATATATATATATGTGTTTCTGTGGTGTGCCAAGATATTGGTTATGGTCATTTTTGAGTACATGTGGTAGGCTGCAAGTATAAGATGATAGTCTTTACTAGCAGCTTTGAATGACATGGGAATTCTTTGAAGAGCTCATGGATTTGAGAGACATTGCTATAGCACACTTGGGTGGTTGTGGTTGCGACGCCAAAGAAGCTGATTACTGACTCAGAAATATAGTCCCTGGTAACATTGCATGTGCATCTAATATTTATTATCTTAGTGTAGCATAAGTGGTAACCATTTAATATTGAATACGTACTATGTAGTACTTTGTGCATTGACCGGCACACACTGTAGTACGTAGTTGGTTTTAGTGGCTCTCTACAGCATCCTTTTGGCTCCAACTACAATGCTTTTTGCTTTTACTTTTCATGTCGTCTTTCTACTCAACTGTTCAACTTCAACTAGTATACTTTACTTCTGCTTTCAACAAATTATTAAGGCAAGCCTTTTGAGGGCCCAGAAATGTGACTTCATGGTTTCATTAAGCTAATTTATAATGATAATGACGTGATGTCCTCTGTACTTCTTGATCTGTGTAGTTTGTTTTATGCAGTCTTGGGACACATACACTATTTTGTGTTCGTGTATATGATTTTATTAGATGGTAGTTCTTGTTTTTTTAGCTTATTTTACCAATAATTTTTATTTTTTGACTTGGTACTTTTATGCTTTCTGTTCCCTGGTATTCTGGTTGAAGCTTATTACATAATAATAAGAACTATAAGGTAGAGCAACTTACTGGTACAAAAACAAATATATTGTACCTTTAAATATTTCTTCTCCATTTTCAGTGTCATTCTTAAAAATGACAGATACGTGTCCAAATTTCTCTTTGTTTAAAGTATATCACCCTTAGGGAGTCACGAGTCCCAACCAGTAGAATGTAAGTGATTTTAAGCATGTAGTTCCTGTAGTACTTTCACTACAGTATCCCATCCTTCACTTCCTTTCTTTCGGCATTAGGACGTGCAGTTCTTTTTTCCACACACTGCTGTTAATCATCTCACATGCTTAGTGAACATTAGTTACCTTTCAAGATGATTCGGATGTTGCAAATAATTATTTACTATCTCCTAGTTATACAGGGTACAAATATCACTTCTTGAGTTGGACCTACTTCAAGATGTAGCTCAGGTGTGTCAGAGATTGGATTGGGAAGCAGTTGCATCCATCATAACTAACAAATTCCACCAATGGTGTCCTGGTGCTCAGTTGCTGTGAAGGATCTGTCATTTTCCTTCCACCTCAGTCTGATTTTCATTACACTCAAAATACTGTTATGTGTAGGATTTAAAGTGTTTTAAGCTGGTCGAAAGGTTGGATAGGCCCTCTCTCTTAAATTCTGTAGATTGGATTCGTTTGCTGTTTAAATATTCCAGAGGTATAGGGTATGAGCTGGGTGGTCTATTTTAGTATTGACAAAATTCAGTTGAAAAGAAATATCTCTCTCTCAGCATTTGATAAATAACAGTATACATGTAATACATTGTCTTTCATTAGGAAACATTCAACTTGAATAGCAAATCTCTGAGTCCTTAATGAGAAAAATCTGTTGGCAAAAATTGCAGTACAATAGTTATAAAACTTGTTGTGTGGAACTTCTAATTTCAACATATGGCACCTCTTGGACACATCTCTTGTAGAATTTTGTATTTTTAATTTCTCCAATTGTTAAGGTTCTAAAGATCAGTTGTAGATAAGGTCTTGCATTTAGGAAAAGAAATCTTTTATGCCAGCTCTTTGCAAGTTCGGAATTATAGTTCAGTTGTTTCGTTAAACAAATTGGTAATAATGATTTCATGATCGCTGTCGTAAAGTGACCGAAGATTAGGGTTTCATTCGATTTTGATCATTCCCCTCATAGTGATTATCACTTTTTTGCTATGTCATTTCGTGGCTGACACCAAACTCTTCTATATCCTTTAGCAGTGGTCTTCAGTCAAAGAGAGCAAGGAACTACATGCCTCCAGCCAAAGGAGAAACTATCATGAGAAGTGTTTCGGAATCCAGAGTTCTGCATATGGACCAGGCTCTGTTAAATGGACCTGTCACTCCAGGGTATGTGTTCAGAGTAATTATTAAGAATTTTGAAGGAGTTTTAGTTTATAGTGTTAGGCAGCTTTTTAGAAAAATTTTCAGGGGAGGATTGTATGCATGAATACGTATAGCATTACAAAGTAAATAGCAAAAGATGAAAGACAACAACTTGGAGAAGAACTGAGATGCGAAAAATATAAACAATTTAACAAAATCAGCAGGCAATTCTTTGAACGTACGTACAGGGGTCTGGTGGAGGCTGAAACCCTCCAAAGAACTCCTCCTCCTCACAGCTGGTTATGGCCTTCATACAATTTAATTAAAAAGGGAAAAATGAGAGTAACAGAAGGGTCAGTGATAGAAAAAAACTAGCAAGGGACACATTTATTCATATGCTATTCCATCTTGGTTCTTTGTTAACCAAATAAATGCAAATACAAATAGGACTTAATAAAAGATATTCTTATTTAGCAATAACAAGGTAATATAACATTATCAACCATAGTATATAATCATGTTTTCTCAACAGCGTGAGTGCAGCTGACATCACAGAACTACGTAACTTGATGATGACCTGTATCAACATTAGTCAGGAGCAAAACAAAGAGGCCTTGACACAAACTAAGGAAGCTTTGTCACAGACATTGACCCTGGCAACAAAATTGGACAAAGCCATTCAGCAGGTTAATCAACTGGCCAAACAGTAAGTGTTTTTCCAAAGCCTTGGGTTTGCTTGTCTTTGTCTTTTCCAGAAAATAAACGTGGGTAGTGTCTGAATATTAGGGGGAAGTTAGATATTTTCAAGTTGATGTAATGTATAATTTTTTATATAATTTAGATTCTGTATTGTAGTTGGGTAAGGTAACGAGTGTAAACATCTGATTAATCTTGCAGGGTTGAAGAAATGAGAGCTGCCCAGTCACATGTGCACATGGAATTACCCCATGTTGTGGCTTCATCGATAAGACCGGTTGTTGAGTCAACCTTGAGAGGGGAGATGAGAAGTACAGTTTTGCCAGGTAAGACTGAAGCAGGTATTACAGTTTTGCTTTGTCTGGCTCTCTGACGGGTAAGTTATGTCCATTTTGTCTTATATATTGGAAAGTGGGGTTAATACATATGATGAATTTTCCAGCATTGGAGAGCAAACGGGTGAGGAGCTAATTTATAAATGTATTGTTGCATAATTACAAAGCAGTTTCTGCATAATTAAATAACAGTTTCTTTAACTCAAATTGGCAGATGCAAAAATTTAGTAGTCCTAATGCATTGTGAGTTTTATTTGGCAAGAATTTAAATGCATGGGCTTCATTTTTAGATAAAATTGTGAACTTTGATTAATAAGTATGCCTTAATATTATTTTATGAATTAGTGTTATATAAATGTGGGGTATTTTTTTTTGTAAACGTACTAGATTATAAACTTGTAAATACAGTATACCATGTTTTGTTCTTCCAGGTGTTATCAAAAGTCTGGAGCCCGTAAAATCCCAGGTGTCTCAAGAGGTACACGGGCTCACGAGGAATGCCGAGGGACAGGTCATTGATACTGTCAGCAAGTTAGTTCATTCGAGGGTAAGTCAGATTTAAATTTTTAGATCCATCATACAAGGCAGTGATTTCTAATATGGCAACTCTACTCAACAGTTAACTGTTTGATACTTACTTGACGTTCAATTTTCCTTCTCCAAAATCTCTACTGACTTTGGCATTACTTAAGGTTCTTTGCAGCATCCCCTCAGCCCCGAGCTGCAACCCCTTCCATTCCTGTCACTGTACCTCTGTTCATATTCTTTGTCTCTCATCTTACTCCCCACCCTCTCCTAGCAATTGTTTCATAACGCAACTGTGAGGCTTTCCTCCCATTACACCTTGAAGATCTTTCTACTCTCAAAGTCCCTTCCAGTGCTTTTGCTCTAAATTTTTAGTTCCATTCTATTCCATTCCAGCAGTATTTCATGTCTCATCTGATTATACAAGTATGTTTTTTCTTTGCAGACCTTCATGGACTCATTAGGAAGTACTGTGAGCTCGGTCATGGTACCCACGGTCCAGAATTCGTGCCGAGAGGCATACAACAAGATGCTGTTGCCTGGAATCAATGCTCTAACACAGCAGGTCTTCACTCAAGTCAACGACAGTTTTAGTCGTGGTACTAGAGAATGTAAGTTCTTGACATCATCATTTAACTTGTTAGAATACTTGATAGAATTCATGACAATAATTTTATCATGAGATTTTTTAATGATGTTTTTACCATGCATGTCTCTTAAGTTGATGTGTTTTTTTAGATATCACAATTTTTTAAACTAAATTGTATTTTTCCTAACTATACCTGAGGTCCTTTACATTAGGAATTACTTTTTAATGTAAAGGACTGAGGGTTTGTATATCATGTAGGAACAAATGTTAGAAAGGATATCTACATTCAGAAAAGAAAAGATAGTTTAACCATACTACTAGACTAAAAATTGAACTATGCCAAGGCTGACAAAGAAATAAGTACAGTTCTACAGGACACAAGAGGAGATCCTAACAGTTTCATATAATTATTTCCCAACAGACATGCAGAATGTGGAAACTGAGGTCCAGACTGGTCGTGCAGCTATCCAGGAAAGCTTCACCAAAGCTTCCCACAACTTAAACTCGGCCTGTTCTGCTCTTGGTGCCCAGACAAAAACATTACAGGAAAATATCAATAAGCTTTCTCTCCAGCAAAACACGTGAGATTTTTGTCTGACATTTTCTCTTACTGTATTCTCTTTATAAAATATCAGGAAGGAAGCTAATCATGCATATGTATATACTGTACTTCGCTTTTGTATGTAAATTTTGTTCATGAAACTTACCTGGCAGATATATATATAGCTGTATTTTCTGAAGTCCGACAGAATTTAAAAATTCGCGGCACACGCAGTGGGCGGCCAGGTGGTAGTACCCATTCCCGCCGCTGGGAGGCGGATATCAGGAACTATTCCCATTTTCTATTCATATTTTTTTCTGTCGCCGGTCGGTAAACAACTGTTTACAGACCTCCGCCTAGGATTTTGAAACTTCATTAGCCACTTAAGTATCCTAATTATTCTTTCGATTATTAACTTGGATTTGTGGCTAGGCATACGCTATCGTAAATTTTTTCATTGCATTTGATGTCTGAAGCTAGTTAGCCTAGTTTCAGACTTTGTTGTCTGCATGGTAAGGTGAGGCTACCGGAACTTTCGGTAGACACTCGCTTAGTATATATGACGTTTACATGTTTTCTTTGCATAAGGTAATTAGTGTAATGTGTGACTGATTACGGAAGAAGGAGGATTCATTTACGCATTTTAGAGCGTGTTAGAATCAGGAGTTTTCCTCCACAGTAAACAGAAGTTAGAAATAATAAACCTTCTAACCTCCTGTAGATTTTATTTTGCCTAACCCTGTGGTATGGCTTACGAGCCTAGAAGAAGTGTCTGCTAAAGGATTACATCAAGTAATCTTAGACTAAAGTGCTCGCTCTCCAATCAGTGTTGTGAAGTGTAGTGCCCCTTGTTTGTTGTGGAGGGGGCGTCAGATCGGCCCCCATAATGCCTCTAGGCCTGGACCTCTGTCGGACTCCCAGGACTCAGGGAGAGGGCAGGGTCGTCGAAAGCCGCAAGAGGGTTACGGGTGGGCTCCCCACCGATCTGGCGTCCCTTCGGCAGAACCTGTTGACTCTTCCCAGGCTGCTAAAGATCGTGCACGTGTACGAATCTTGAAGGATTGCTTCTCGTCCTCCGAGGCGTCCTCCCACACAGGGGTTGGAGTTCTCGGAAGGACTCGCGCCCCTAAAGAAGCTTTAGAGAAGAGGACGCTTCACGTCCTCTCTCTCGTCACGAGAGGATGAAAGAGTAAAGAGACCACATTTTCCCTTTTAGAAGAATGCACTGGCTCTTTTCCTAAGGGACATTTAAGGAGGCTCATTCATCTTGCCAGAAGAGTGATTTGAGCCTTCCTGCGAGAACGCTCATGTATATATCATTTATACATTATTAAGGAGGCTCATTCATCTTGCCAGAAGAGTGATTTGAGCCTCCTGCGAGTGACCGCTCATGTATACATCATGTATACATTATTAAGGAGGCTCATTCATCTTGCCAGAAGAGTGATTTGAGCCTCCTGCGAGTGAACGCTCATGTATATGAACGCTCATGTATATATCACTTATACATTATTAAGGGAGGTTCATTCATCTTGCCAGAAAGTGATTTGAGCCTCCTGCGAGTGATCGCTCATGAAGTTAGAGCTGTTTCAACCTCGCTAGCATTCCAAAAGAATTTGGTAATCAAGGACATTCTTGATTCCACCTTTTGGAGGAGCAACTCAGTATTCGTCTCCTCTCCTCATTGCGCTCCGTATACGTTATGTAACGTTCGCTTTACTTCGATAAAGCAAGCTATAAGTTTGACGGCCGGCAAGCTGCTTTGCACAGTCAAACAACTTATGTCTCTGGTCGGCATAAGAAGGGCAATTTAGACGTGAGGAAGCTTTTGGAGGTGCTCGACGTCCTATAAGTAGAGACATTCTCCAGGACGCTCGGCAAGCACCTTGCGGAAGACGAAAGCCATACGTCTTCCTTTAGTGTTCACACTCTCAGGAGCAGCGTGCGGCTCTCCCATGGAGACTCGCATGAGGACGTCCCTTAAAAATATTCAATGTCATACGCAAAACGCGGTTCGTCATAACATTGAGATGTTGGCAAGGTCGCTCGCCAGGACGCCTCTTGGCGGGCCTTGCATGCATCAAGGCGCTCAACGAGTTCCTCTCTGAAACGTCGTTAGAAGACTTTGTGTTCTCTGCTCAGACACGCTCGTAGCTAAGCGGAGGACGTTTTTTGAGGACGCTCAGCAGGACGCTTTCCAGGACGCTAAGCAGGACGCTCGCAGGACGCTCAGCAGGACGCTTTTGTGGACATTCGCCAGGACGCTTCGGTGGAAGCTCGGCAGGACGCTTTGCGAGAGAAAAGACTTGTTGAAGGCGTCTTATTTGCTGTTGAGGACATTTCTTTACAGAAATTTTTAAAAGGATTCGGAGTTAGCGGAGAGACATACCCGAATTTTTTCTTCGATCCCTCTTTCCTCTTCATCGATTTCTTTGAGAATCGGGAAGATTATATACTCGGATCCTGGGTGACTTTCGGTCATGTTAAAGGGTTTTCCCCTATTAGCAAAGTGCTAATAGTTTTGTCAAGTCAGGACGTTTTCCCCTTTGTCATTTAAGTGGGGGACCCCATCATAAATGGGGTAGTTCTCATTGACATAGATTTTAACGTTTTTATCGTTTAAGCGGATAAACTCATTAACAAATTTCGGAAGAGCTCTCATTCATTTTCAGAGGCTCATCCGGGTTAAGAGAAAGACTTGTAGACTATCCAGGAAGTCTTTTGGTCCAATATCATAAGAACATTGAACGGTCCCTTTTTTCGATCCTCGGTTCTCTCTTGATGATCTCTATTCGAATGTTACTCCCTTTTCTTGGAAAAGAGTCTTGGCAAAGAGTCAAGGAGTTCTTTTTTTTAAAGTCTCGTTCATTAGAACGTGGACAGTCGTTTTCCTTTCTTTCTCTCTTCCTCGTCCAGGAAAGATGTAGTAGAGAATTCGATGTTCAAATTAGTACTACAATACTTACGTAGTTTATCTTTGCGTCATTTTGCTAACGCATGGGTCGAGTCATATACGCATATCGTATTTACCTCTGCGGATAGAAGCCGAAAGAACTGTTGTTCTAATGTATTTATTTGACACTCCCTTCAACCTTCCAAGAGTTTTCGGAGTAAGAACAACTCTTCAGGTATTGTTACGACAACACCAACTCAGCTTCTGTATTTAGCGAATTCTGTTTCGTTTAAATAGGCCTGCTTGAGAGTTTCCTTTTGCTCGATAATATCATACCTATTCCTTCGTAAAGGGAGTAGCTGGCAACTCAGGCAGATAGTATTCTGTTCACCATTGAAGCTTTCCTTCGAGGAAGACTTCTCCTTCACTCTTTTTGATAGAGATCGAAGGTGGTCGATCTCCATCCTTATTTTGTTTTCTTGAAGGAAAGAATTTAGGATGGAGATCGTTGTTCAGAATACTATAAATATACTACGTATATTAACCTCGCGACATGATTCTACTAAGCAGTTGAATTGTCCAAGGGTAGGCGCATATCCTAGTTATTCTACGGATTGCGACTTAGACGAGAAGTATTCTAATTGAACTGCAACATCAACTCAGCTTCTGTATTTAGCGAATTTTGTTTCGTTTAAATATGCCTGCTTGAGAGTTTCCTTTGGCTCGATAATTTCATACCTATCCCTTCGTAAAAGGAGTAGCTGGCAACTCAGGCACATAGTGCGAGACGATGATCAAGGCTGCTGTTACTGTGATCTACGCAGTACCGGCTAGCTCGGTGTCATGCGCGGTTGTTTACGTCTCTCTCCCTTGCGGGAATGGCTGAATAAACCGTCTCTCTGCCCTACAATCATGGATTTTAGCCTCGGGTTGAGGAAATTTCTAGTAATCTTGAATGATCATACCTGCCGTTTACTTAGAAAATTTCAACAAGATATCTCTTATACTTGTTAGGTGCGGGTTTTACCGCACGGTAACATTCTGTACGAATCTACCGCGGCATAGCACTATAATAATGCTCTCCTGCTTATGCAAAGCGCAGCCTTATTTAGGGAAGGAAGCAGGCTGAGTGAGGGAATGGATAAGTTTGCTGGGGACCATTTCCTCGCTGGAGAAGCTTGTTTTCCCTGAATAAACAGCAATTCAGACCTCTACAAATTTTCCTCACAAGAAATTGGAATAACATCAAAGATCTTGTAATTCTAATTTTCTCTCAACGGCTTGAGGATCACCTCGGGTGATAGCGAGAGGGTGCCAGACATCCGAACAGAGAACAGATGTTCTGGCACATTGTCTGAAAGAATTGGAAGCCAAATTGGTCGGCTCTCCAGTTCCTCGAAGGGTGAGTTTGGATCGACTGGCCCAAATCATCTCGGATAATTTCTCAGCTCTCTCATAGCTCGAGAAGAGAGAATTGGTTATGGGCTTGGGCACGGAACGTAACGATCCTCAAGAGGTTCGTTAAACTAGTGCACGTCCGTGCGGGTCTTCTCGATCGAAGGCAACTACTGACGTCTGAGTAATCCTCACTTAGAAGTATGTCGAAAGTGAGGAGAGACTGAGGGCGTCCTTTCGTTAAGTTTTCGTAATATTGAAGACGAAGGAGCTTCCTCTTAAGTTGTTCCCTTATTCATGATCCTAGAGATTAGCTTTAGTCGCCACATGTTGGCCTCTAAGAGGTTAGATTCACAGAGGTCAGGTAATTCAGAGAATTGTCCAAAGACCCTTCCCGAGAGAATCTGTGTAATCTAACATCGTCACTTAGTGAAGTATCTAATATCTCTCCTCTCTGACTCTGAAGGCGTTCAGACTATCGAGAAGCGATAAGAGCTTCAAGATTAATGGCAGTCTCTTGGCGGCAAGGCAAAGCAGTGCTGCCTATTTTCATTTTTCAATCGGAGGGGGCCGTTTCTGGAGATAGTGAAGGGAAATGACTGTTCCTCCACCTCGACCTCTGTGAATTTCGTTATGGTTCTATCTTTCCGTATGAAGTATGAGATAAGATAGAAGTCCTAACTATTGTAGAATATGCAAATATGTTGTTGACGGCCTCTAGGCTCCGAGATTCGGTTCTGTCAAACAACAAAGCTTCACGATCTTTGAGGTCTGTGGAGATCTTGAAATTCTCTGGATCAAAGGTTCCGGCATGGAACTTAGACGTAGTCTGAGTTTCTGATGCCAAAAGCATTTCGAACCTATCCTTTCTGCGAACTTAATACACGTGACCAGAAAGGCTAATATTCTAACCGCTCTAGCCACGGCAAGGAGGGTTAGTGAGGTTTTAGCCATCATCAGAGGTTTTGGCTTTAAAGGACATAATGCGGTCTGTCCGCTAAGCCTTCCGTTCTTGATAAGAACGAAAAACCTGTCTAACCATTGACCCGAAGGCTTGGAGACCAAGGGTATGGCACAAATTATTGGGCAAGGGCATTAGAGAGTCCTGTGCCCTGTAGGGTCTCTCAAGTTTTATCTTGATAAAACTTATAGAAAGTCAAGGGTCAACAGAACAATCTGCGGTGTTCCGTAAAAAGACCAGACTAGTTCATGTCCAAGAACACCCTGGCATGATAGCCAAGGAGTTCTTTTAAGAGGTCTCATTCATTATGTTTGCATAAAGATTTGAGATTTTTTCTTATATCAATGCTCAAGAGGTGAGGGCGCGGCCTCGGAAGCATTTCAACAGAGCATGACACTCAGTAACATCCTGAGTGCCACGCTTTTGCGAAGCAACTCTGGGTTCGCTTCACACTCCGACAATCTGCGGTGTTCCGTAAAAGACCAGACTGGTTCATGTCCAAGAACACCCTGGCATTATAGCCAAGGAGTTCTTTTAAGAGGTCTCATTCATTAGGTTTGCATAAAGATTTGAGATTTTTTCTTAATATGAATGCTCAAGAGGTGAGGGCGCGGCCTCGGAAGCATTTCAACAGAGCATGACACTCAGTAACATCCTGAGTGCCACGCTTTAGCGAAGCAACTCTGGTTCGCTTCACACGTCCCAGACGGATGTGAAGACGACATTTCAGATCCGTAAGTCGCTAGGACATTACATATCCGTAGATATATTATTGGGTGCAAGAAGCAACACGAATCCTATCCTATAGAAAAGGGATAGGTGTGCTTTTAACTTTGAAGGGTTGGTCGCTTGAGGTGCGTTCCTTTTCTTTAGCCTAGAAGTTATGGAACTAACTTTGATAGGTTAGGTCAGGTGGTGGTTTTAGCTTCGGTGCCCTCAGAAGTATGGTCATATGGTCTAGTCACATTGTGGTCACGCCCCCGTTGACAGATCATCTAGAGCGCACCAGCATTACAGGTCTCTACCTCGCTGGCAACTCTAGTAACGCAGAAGCAGACTTTGGTGACAGTAATCACGAAGTCGGCTATGCTAACAGGTCAGGAACCAAGATGTATATCATCTACTTAATTTAGTTTCCCAAAATCCTATTCCGTCTCTTCCCCCCTTCCCACCATCCGAAGGTGGGATTCAGCTATATATATATCTGTCAGGTAAGTTTCATGAACAAAATGTTATTGTTATAATACAATTAAGTTTGTTCATCTTACCTGGCAGATATATAATTAAAGTGCCCACCCCACCTCCTCAGGAGACAGTGGCACTGATAAAATATGAATAGAAAATGGGAATAGTTCCTGATATCCGCCTCCCAGCGGCGGGAATGGGTACTACCACCTGGCCGCCCACTGCGTGTGCCGCGAATTTTTAAATTCTGTCGGACTTCAGAAAATACAGCTATATATATATCTGCCAGGTAAGTATGAACAAACTTAATTGTATTATAACAATAACATTTTTTTGTAATTCAGTGTTGCTTTCATTTTTGTACCTATGTTTTATTTGTTTTGTATTTTTACTTGAAAATTACTGGAAACTAATCATTCATATGGGAAACAAACCTTCAGTCTTGCTCATTCACGATTAAAGGTATCTTATATTTGTGCCGCGTTTCATGCCGATGTTACAAACTTGTGTATAAGATTATCTTTAGTATTCACAACAGAAGTATAGCATAAAGGATTCTAATTCAGCACAATACCTTTCAGGATTTCAGATGCCGTGTGCGATCGTATCAAATCCTTGGTAAGGGAAGAAGTGTCTCGTGCATTGCAAGAACACCAAGCTAATGTTGATGCGAAGAGCAGAGCTCACACACCTGCTCCCCCAGCTCACCCACATAACCCAAAGGTGGCCCAGCAGCAGGTTCAAAGCTTAATATCGTCGGGTCAGTTCAACACAGCCTTCAAGCAAGTAAGTCTAAATTGACCTAGTACTACTGAGATTCTTAAGAACCTGTATGATGATATGCAGATTTCATCCCTTGAGATTCAGTGTTATATGTAGAAAGTTAACAAAAAAGTAACCTTCAGAAATATTAAAAGAGGATAGAGAAAAAATTGAAACAAATAAAAGTTCAATTTTAAGCAGCAAAAATTCCATGAAGTGTAATTGGTTCAAACTCTGACTTCTGAATCAACTCTACCGTACGTCTTAATATCTTGTGGTTGGGGACCTTCTGAGAGCAACTACCATACCTAAATCTGATTTTTTAACATGGATCTTCAATTGTGCCATCTGAGAACTTAAATAAAGAATTATCTTTTAAAAAATGTATTGAGATGGTGGTTATATGTTTCTCAAGATACAACATTAGGAAAACAAAAAATCCTTGTTTTCATACAATCAACTTACCTGTCAGATATATACATAGCTAAGACTCCGTTGTCCCCGACAGAAATTCAAATTTCGCGGCACACGCTGCAGGTAGGTCAGGTGATCTACCGTCATGCCCTGGGTGGCAGGATTAGGAACCATTCCCGTTTTCTATCATATTTTCTCTGTCACTTGGAATGTAAACAACGTTTGCAGTTCCTCCTGACTTGATTTTTGGGTTTCATCGCCATCGATCTTCTGGGCTATCTTTTGCAGGGAAGTACTGGGTCTTTGGTTCGGCATACGCATATTAATTTGTTTTAATAACTTTGGCTTCGAAAATTTCGAAGAATTGTTTACGTGTAACTACCAAACTTTTCGGTAGACACTCATTTAGTTTGCAAAAAAGGGAAATATTAATATTTATTCATTAATACTTGTAATAAGTGTTAGAACTTTATTGAAGAAATATAAAACTCTAACTTCCTACTTTAGGAAGTCAGGAAAGCATATAACTTTTTACGCTTCCTTTAGAAGCTTTAATAGCTCTCGTGCTAACGAGCAGTTAGAGTATTAACAGTAATAGTAGTTTTTGCATCCTCATCTCCTTCTTACTCTACAGAATCTACTAATTAATAAATTTGAAGATAATTGGATATAGCTCAAAAATGCAAGCTCTTATAAGGTAAGAAGTGAATTTAGTATTCCCAGTGCAGTGGAGGGTGCATTCTGATCGGCTCTGTTTCGCTCCCAGGTCTAGACCGCTTCCAAGCTCCCAAGCCCAGAGGAGAAGGAAAGTCGAAAGCCTTACGGAGGTTATGGAGAATCCCCACCGATCAGGCGTCCCCTCGGCAGGATCTGTAGAACGTCCCAGACTGCCAAGTTCGCCATTGGAAAGGCGTCCTAAAATAGTAGAGGGTGCGTCCGATCGGCTCTGTCTCGCTCTCAGGCCTAGACCTCTTCCAAGCTCACAAGCCCAGAGGAGAAGGAAAGTCGAAAGCCTTACGGAGGTTATGGAGAATCCCCACCGATCGGGCGTTCCCTTGGCAGGATCTGTAGAACGTCCCAGACTGCCAGGGATAGCCATTGGAAAGGCATCCTTAAAAAAGTGCGTCTCTTCTTCGTTTGTTTTCTTCATCTTACATCCGAAAAGACGAAGAATGTACATGTTTGGAGTTCGGACGATCTGGCGCGTTCTCTGAAAACTAAGAGAACACTGAGCGAGAAGCTGAGAGCCAGCCAGCAAGCTAGCGCGAGCCACGTTCCAACATCCAGCAGCGAGCCGCGTTCCAACAGACTAGCGCGAGCCGCGTTCCTACAGACTAGCGCAAGCCTCGTTCATACAGATAAAAGCGAGCCGCGTTCCAGAACATTTTTCTTGGCGCAAGGCGCCTTCAAAGAGAAAACAGACGGCTAGACTGAGGAGCCTTATAGTAGAGTGGCAATCAGAAGGATGCTTCCATTGAACGTTTACTGGCAAGAGGCTCGTAAAAGAAGACTAGAGGCGCTCGGAACTATCAGGGCGCACGGGACCTTCCACGCAAGCGGAACGTTCCAGGAGCGAGTCTCCTTTCTAGCGTGCGGAACATTCCAGGCGCGCGGAACTATCCAGACGCCTGGCGCCAGGATCCAGGCGCCAGAATATTCCAAAGTCTTCATTTGAGAGAGAGGTCAGTCGCGAGGCTCCTCTTTGAGTTTTTTTAACTTGAGCAACTTTCCCCTGGCAAATGTGGAAGATGTCGCACAGGCGGCCGTTGCTTTGGTCAGAAGGATTCTGATACTAAGAGAAGCCCCTTTTCATTATTCAGAAGACTCCTGTGTTAGGCAGTTCCTCTCAATGCGGACTCTCTCCTTCATCCATGCTCTTCCCTCGTTTTGAGGAGGCAAGATCTTTGGGAGTTTTTCTTAATAAGAATCTCATCGACGTTTGGGTATGATGGCGGATAGGAAATATCTACTTCCTTCTGTAAACCCTAGTGATGAACAGGAATTCTGTCTCTTCCGCGATTTATGAGGAAATCACGAAGATTTAAAGAGTTCCTGGATTAACTTCCTTCCTTAAGGATATATATATACTCTTTCTATCGTTCTATTAACGAAAAGAACGAAGATAGTAGAAGGTATTAGAGTATCTGCTGTATGAGAATACGATACGGTCAAATCATAAACACATACCGTAGTTACTATTTTCCTGTGCAACTCATTTACCAGTATCCTTCTACGACTTTCCTAGGAAGGACTACGCTTAAAGGGATTGTTAAGACAATACCTACTTAGCTTCTAGATTTATCAAAGTCTTGTTTTGCTTAAATATGCTTTAATAAGAACTTCCTGAAGTTCGATAATAATTTTATAAGATTCCTTTATTAAATGGAGTAGCTGGCAACTCTGGAAGAGTAAGGCCAGACGGCTAAGGGAGACTGCTTTCGCTGAGAGCCTGAGACCAACGCAGTACCATGTAGGTGTCGGTCATGAGCTGTCGGGTTCATCTCTCTCTCCTGCGGGATGGAATAACTATCCATATCTCTCCCCTACAATTGCGGTCTTAGCCTCGGATTGAAGGGATAGTTAAGCTAACATAAATTAAATATTGTATGCCTTTTGCTAAGAAGCTTTCAATAAGAGAGATATTACAACCTTTCAGTGCTGTTTACCGTAGGTAACATTATTAAAGGATTCTATCGCAGCAGAACATTATTTTATATAATGCTCTCAGGCTTACGAAAGCATGGCTTATTAGAGTGCCTGCTCAGAAGATGGATGAGTCGGATGGGAAACATTCTCTTTGTGGCAGAACTTGTTTCCCTGAATGGACTATACTACGTATATAAAGTTTTTTCCTACTAAGAACGGAATTAACATGTGAAAGGATGTCGGGTACCATAAAGGCACAGGTGTTCTGGCACATAACCTAAAAAGAATTAGAAGGATGCGCTAGAAGCGCCAACCTGGCGCAATGCGCCAGAAGCGCCAGCCGCGCCAACCTGGCGCAATGCGCCTGCGCCAGAAGCGCCAGCCTGGCGCAGTGAGCAAAGAGCACCATCCAAGATTTTCTCGTTTTAGCGAGTTATTAACCTAAGAGTCCAGTAGCCTCTCGGACACCAGGCTCGGTAACGGCAGGATTCGTTCCTGATTTCGTTACCCATTTAATCACTTAGGCCAATTCCACGACTCTCTCATATCGCAAAGAGCGTTGAGAATCCCTTTTTTCGCTCCTGTTCGCGTTAACAAAGAGAACCTTCTCGATTGACGATAATAACTGTTAACATGTCTAACATTTATTGGAAAGAGTTGTGAGAACCAGCTGAAAGTCTTCTTCATAGATCTCTTAACAAGGTAGAAGACGAACAGGCTTCCTATAAACTGCTTCCTTTTCCTCGAACCAAGAGAGGTAGCAATATACGCCATCTTTATTTTTTTAGAAAGGGGAATAAACTTTAGTCTTTTTTCCCCTAAATATAAATTTTTTGCAGAATTAAAGGGCATCAAAGAAAGAGAGAATAATACTTTATGCCTCATTTTGGCCTTAGAGAGGTTGGATTCACAGAGGTCACGTTCTTCTCACAACATGTTGAAAGTTTTTTCCAAGAGAGTCTGGATATTCTATCAGCATCTATTATAAATGGACCTTAACAACCTCTCCACTCTGAGTCTGTCTGACTGACCAGAAGTGGACATGAATGAGAGGATTTTTTAAGGTAAATGACAAGAGTCATGGCCAAGACATAGAATTGCTGCAGATCGTGCTAGAGGGAATGAGGAAGCTGTCCTCTTCCGATACCTCTGTGAACCACATAACGGTTTTTTCTTCCCTTTCAGAGGGAAGAATCACCTTTGTATATGTCTGCTATCAAAGAATGCAGTAAAAGGCTATACTCTGTCTCTACAAAGGGAATTGGAGATAGCAGAGGATTAAGATCTTCGGGATCTTATATGATACCTCAATATGACAAGAGTAGGATATCATGTACTTCTAATGGGATCTTTTTTGTGGCCACAGATTCCATGTTCCGACAAGATGGAACTGCTCCTCATCAAACTTCTTTGAGAAATTTTTATGAGGGAATTCTTTGTTTCTCTTGGTCCTAAACGACCAAGAAGACAAGTGAATTTTTTTTTGAGCATTGGAATCTCGCATCAGATTCTATGGAGACTAGGCAATGGGTTCTTGCCAGCATAGTATGTCTGGCAAAAGAACTAAAACCCCCTATTCCTGATTCAATGTTTTCAGATAAGAGGTTTTTGTGTGTTGTCCAGGCAGGGTACTTACGTTTTCATCTACAGTAGAATGGTTCAAACGTTTGCCTACAGAGTCTTTGGAATGCGATGACGGCTCGAAATGCTTCCCAGAAGGTGTTCAGAGGGATACAATAAAGAGCTAGAAATCAGGAGTCCTCCCAATTTCAGCTCGGAGTCTCCTTCGACTTCCAGGCTTCTTCCCTTCCTTCGGACAAGGATAGGGAAGATTCTGCAACGAGAAACCCCTTCAACAGGTAAGAAGAGATCACGTGAGCAAGGGAAGTACTCAAGAAGGATCCTCCTCGGAGGAAGACTCTTATCTTTCGTACTGTTAGATATCCTATCGTATACTGGATGTAGCTGACTACAATCACCTCCCCTTGCCGGAGAGGCCAAAGCTCAAAGTGGAAGAATTTCTTCCACCCTTCTCCAGTCTTGTGATTTACTATTGTGGATGTTCAGGACTTTCGGACAATGTAGCGCCAACCAGGAGCCTTATGCCAAAACAGGCGTAATAAACGCCAGAGGCAGACAGCCCCAAGAACACTGTCATTGTCTGACGAGGAGAAAGACCGGGCCTACAACATGACACAGATGTGCTAGATGCGAACATATTGGACAGATAAGAGTGTCCGATGTGGACATTGCCAGACATCCTCGAGACTCTACCAAGCTCGAAGCTCCGGCAAGTGGGGAGGAGCCAACCAGGCGCCGCCAGGCAGGCACGAGGCGCCAGGCAGGAGCGAGGCGCCAGGCAGGCGCGAGGTACCAGCCAGCCGCGAAGCTCCAGGCAGGCGCAAGGCGCCAGGCAGGCACAAAGCGCCAGCCAGGCTCTAGGCGCGAATCTCCAGCTAAGGCGCGAGGCGTCAACCAGATGCGAGGCGCCAGTCAAGCGAAAGGTACCAGACAAGCGCTAGGCTCCAACCAAGAGCGAAGCACCAGCCAGGCGCGAGGTTCCTGCCAGGCTTCAGGCTTCAGATGGGAGAGATCCATTTCAAGAAAGCCCTGGTCTTCTTTGAAACATGGAGATCTCCTAAGCACTTCATAAGTGACTTGATTCCTTCAAACAGCTGTGAATTAAAAGCGCAGGAAGTGCGCGCTTTTGCAAATTCTTGTTCTTTACATAACAATATGTCATATAAGACATATTAGCTGTGTTGTACGGTAGAGGCAACTCTGTGTTGACTTCTCATTACACAAAGGATGTCAAGTTAACCTACGAGAGTTCCTTCTCTTTTGGTTTATACGTTTCTGCGGATACGTTACTGGGATAAGGAGCCGACACTGATCCTTAACTTTGAGTTAAAGTTATTTAACTTGGTGAAATTATTGGGGTTTTTGAAAGGAGTGTGGGGATAACTCTTTTCAATTTGAGCGCGAACCCTCGTGTTAGGATCAGGTGATCGGGATCGGTGTTGCGCTCCTTAGTTATGCCAATAGGCATAGGTGTATTGTCATATAAGTGGATTAGCACCCATTGACAAGTACCTTTTAGGCTCTGCTGAGTAAGTGGATAAGACCCCATCGGCAGACCCACAAGAACTCTTGGCCACAGATCACATATCTCGCTAAAGTTTCTTGAGGTGATGCAGACTCCTTGGCAACAGTCATATGAAGTCTACCACATATCAGATAGGAACCAAGGTTTATTTATACCTACAACATATGTTGTTTACCTGTCTATTCCATGTTAGCTGTCTCTTACCCTCCACCAAAGGGTGTCAATCAGCTATGTATATATCTGACAGGTAAGTTGATTGTATGAAAATGATATTATGATACAATAAAGTTTCATACATACTTACCTGGCAGATATATACATAGCTAAGACTCCGTCGTCCCCGACAGAAATTCAAATTTCGCAGCACAAGCTGTAGGTAGGTCAGGTGATCTACCGTACCGTCCTGCCCTGGGTGGCAGGATTAGGAACCATTCCCGTTTTCTATCATATTTTCTCTCTTCCACCTCTCTCCTGCGGGGAGGCTGGGTGGGCCATTAATCGTATATATCTGCCAGGTAAGTATGTATGAAACTTTATTGTATCATAACAATATCATTTTTGTCTGCTACCCTATGATCATTACATAGTACTAATGAAAATAAGGGTAAAATCCCCCCATCCATGAATTTTTTTGGGAATTCAATGCTTAATTGTTTCACCTGTTATCACAAAACATAGTAATAAGTTTGTTTCTAGAAAACAAACATTGTTTAAAAGATATTTATTTTTGCAAGCTGCAGTAGAGATTTGTAACTGTCCCAGTT
Organism: Macrobrachium nipponense; assembly: GCF_015104395.2. Classification (NCBI taxonomy): domain Eukaryota; kingdom Metazoa; phylum Arthropoda; class Malacostraca; order Decapoda; family Palaemonidae; genus Macrobrachium; species Macrobrachium nipponense. The sequence goes on along the minus strand of NC_061105.1, from coordinate 4,004,428 downwards.
CCAGGAAGATGTAGCATCAGATTGTGAAGATATTCATATTTTTTGTTCTCTATTTCAGGCACTATCAGCATCCGACTTAGGTTTAGTGGTATTCGTTTGCGAGCGGGTGAACCCCCAGCAAGTGTTCAACATGAATCCCTGTCCGTTGTCACAAGACGTCCTTCTCTCCTTAGTGAACCAGCTGTCCCATGATCTTTCAACCTTTACAGATCTGAAACTGAAGTAAGTGTAGTACTATATGTTATTGAAAACTTTGAGATCTTGTAGAACACCAGTACATATGTTGCAAATACAAGTGGCAGCCCTCTAGCCTTAGTAGTTTGTAGATCTGAGGGCAGACAGAAAAACTGCGGACATACAGACAAATGGCTGTCTCAATAGTTTTTGTTACCAAAAAATTAAAAAAAAATAAATAAATAAATAAACTTTTCAGGCAATTAGAGACTTTTCTTTCTAGGTACTTGGAAGAGGCTGTCATGAACTTGGAGCCAAGCCACCCAGTGACCCGCGAACACATGCGCCATGTCCTGCAAGGATTCCAGCGCAATCTCAACACTTTCTTGGCGGCCAATCCAAACCACAAGAAAGTCAAAATGCTTCTTATGGCTGTTAACCACTTAGCAGCGTCGTAAACAAAGTGTTTATATAGTATGTTGTCTATTGTTAGTCATTTAGTTTTTGTATCTAATTGAAAAAAAAAACCAGCATTGTTCGGAGAGCTGCTTTTCAAATATTATCATTCCTTAGAGTGTAACTTGTTTAAGTATCTGTTTAGTTATGGTTATGTTTTTATTTCTTTTGAATGGAAACATAGTTTCTTTTATACTTACCATGTTTTATTACTTTGAAAGGGGAATGATTGGTTAGACAAAATAAATCTTTTTATTTTATACTATAAATGAAGTGCAGTATCAAAACCAGTGCTGATTTGTCCAATTTGAAATCTCCACAGAAATTTCAAACAATAATAATTATATATTTCCCCATAAAGTGAATGTTAAGCTTACATAAGCTTTAGTATGTTGAATAATTCCCTGTTTTTAAAATTATTTTTTGTTGAAGCAGATTATATTTTGTTTATAACAAAAGCTTTTCCTCTCTTAATGAATATGATGATCTCCTTGGACTGTTTTCATACATTCTTTGGCTATTTATACATTTTCTGGGTCCTCTTTATAGTCCCTAGGAACCCATAGATTGTTAATGACTTGTGATAATTACCACTTACTCAATTTTACAGTTAATACATAACAGTAATTGTAATCAAGGCTTGGATCATTTATACTTCATAAATGGATTTGGGTGCTATATACTGTGAACATATCACGACACATGTATGTATAATTTACAGTATTTATGAAGCAGCATTTTATTAGAAGAAACTGTCAAGAAAACCGATTGATTTTGATTTTTTTCAATGATACTGCTGTTTGGAATAGAGCAGCAATTGTAAAATTGTGTAACAATCCAGTTAAACAAGTTTGTGTTTAGAAAGGAAATCCTTTGTAGTACTAAAACTGCAATATTTATAGCATCAAATGAAGATGCCTATTTTTTTAGAAACAAAAATAAAGATTTCATTTAAAGTTGTGGTGCAGTATTTGAAATACAAAGTTCCTCGTACATTCGTGTTGACAGAAGGTTTCGTTCATTGGAGTTTTTATTTTTTGAGGTTTGATGATGTCATCGTTTACATATTTTGAACATTATTTATCCGCGGGTTGACCTGTACATTAGTTTTCCCAAATTTATATAATTATACTTTTTCAGCTAGCTTTACCAATATTAATTGGCTTTTTAAAGCTAGCTTTATCAGTACTAATTGGCATTTTTAAAATGACAATTTGTCCAAAATTGCATTTTTCCTAACTATACAAACCTGAGGTCCTTTTACAATAGGAAGGTACTAGCGGCAGCTGGATAGGTCGTAAGCTTTCGAACAAGGGGTTCGGTAGTTAACTGCTTGTCCGACAGGCGCGCGCGCGCGACTGGTAGGTAAACAAATCACTTTTGCTTTTGGCCCAAGCAAAAACTGCAGAGTGAGGGGTGGCATGAGGTGGGGCTATGTGTAAAAGGACCTCAGGTTTGTATAGTTAGGAAAAATGCAATTTTGGACAAATTGTCATTTGTTCCGACACGGCATACAAACCTTCGGTCCTTTTACAATAGGAAGACTCACTTCTTGGTGGGAGGAATCTGAGTCTTTTGTGAACAGACTGGTGTTCGCCCAAGCCAACTTGGGAATGCCTCCCTGGTCGTAAGAGCGAGGGAGGGATCCAAGCCTCTGTCCGATTGATCGGGGTGTGCACCGCAGGATCAATGGTCAGACCTCTGGACCAAGTACTAAGAGAGAGGCAAGCGTATCTCTTCGTACCAGCAAACAAGAACAAGTTCCTATTTGCAAGAGGCAACATAACGTTATGGTTTGTCTCTTGTTGGCATCCACTTCCCCCCCTTGTAGGAGGAAGTGGTGGATATTCGCTCCCATCCCTAGTGAAAAAGGGATAGGATGGGGCTCTGTCGAGTAGCTCACCGGCATCTCGTTCCTTATCCAGCAAGGTGATGACCGTATCCCCCTACCCAGGTAGAGGGTGGTTAGAAAAGATAGGAAGAGAAGCCAGTCACTCTCTCATTCACTTTATCTATTCTTGACAGTCCACACCAGGACTCGATGCTGTTCATCCTGCTAGGGTCCTGGGTTAGCTAAGAACAACGTGTTGAGCAGCCCCACCGGGTGGGTCCTAAGGAAAACGATCCAAGGACCTGTGGGCAATATCCAAAAGGTAGAAGGAGGTGCCAGTGGTCTGGTTGTACCAGACCCCTGCCTTCAGTACCTGCGCCACGGAGAAGTTCTTGTGTAACTCGAGGGAGTGTACTTCTAGGTCATCTTGGTGCTGACGAAGAGGTTCTTCAGTTCATTCTTCTAAGCTTAGGCCAGGGATGTCGACGTTTCTTTTCAGAAAAGCGGCGGTCTCCCGCTTTGTTCACAGGGACTAAAGCACGCCATCTCCTTCCTTCGCCATCGAAGGCGGTGAAGTCCATTGAGGGGAGGGGATTGTGAAGGACTCTAACCGATCGTCAGGAACCGAAGGGTTCAGAGTCTTTCGCTACGAATTCGGTACGAAAGAATCGATGCGTCACGAATCCCCATCCCTTGGATGCTTGAGCTTTCGCAGGCGGAAAAGATCATTGCAATTTAGATCACTCAGAGGAAAAGAAGGGAATGGTCGTATGACCTATCCCTCTTCTCGACTTCGGTGATGTCCTGTACCCATACTGGTCTATCCGTCTGCCGCGACGTTGTTGTTCTCGGTAGTGGATAGGACACCGACATCTCAATGGTGGGTGTCGATGGTATGGGTACTGTGACAAGCCGTTAGGACGAAGAAAAGATTGTTATGGAACAACCGAACTAAGTCCACAGCGAAGTTCGTAACAGACTTGGGCGCTCTGACAGCTGCCTACTGACTGCGTTCGGTAGGAGGCAAGTTGTCCAAGCACCCGAGCAAGTCACGTGACCTTCGCCTTAAAAGGGTTATGCCAAGAGACTAAAATGACAATTTGTCCAAAATTGCATTTTTCCTAACTATACAAACCTGAGGTCCTTTTACAATAGGAAGGTACTAGCGGCAGCTGGATAGGTCGTAAGCTTTCGAACAAGGGGTTCGGTAGTTAACTGCTTGTCCGACAAGGCGCGCGCGCGCGACTGGTAGGTAAACAAATCATCTTTTGCTTTTGGCCCAAGCAAAAACTGCAGAGTGAGGGTGGCATGAGGTGGGGCTATGTGTAAAAGGACCTCAGGTTTGTATAGTTAGGAAAAATGCAATTTTGGACAAATTGTCATTTGTTCCGACACGGCATACAAACCTTCGGTCCTTTTACAATAGGAAGACTCACTTCTTGGTGGGAGGAATCTGAGTCTTTTGTGAACAGACTGGTGTTCGCCCAACCTTGGAATGCCTCCCTGGTCGTAAGAGCGAGGGAGGGATCCAAGCCTCTGTCCGATTGATCGGGGTGTGCACCGCAGGATCAATGGTCAGACCTCTGGACCAAGTACTAAGAGAGAGGCAAGCGTATCTCTTCGTACCAGCAAACAAGAACAAGTTCCTATTTGCAAGAGGCAACATAAACGTTATGGTTTTGTTCTCTTGTTGGCATCCACTTCCCCCCCCTTGTAGGAGGAAGTGGTGGATATTCGCTCCCATCCCTAGTGAAAGGGATAGGATGGGGCTCTGTCGAGTAGCTCACCGGCATCTCGTCCTTATCCAGCAAGGTGATGACCGTATCCCCCTACCCACAGGTAGAGGGGTAGAAAAAGATAGGAAGAGAAGCCAGTCACTCTCTCATTCACTTATCTATTTTCTTACAGTCACACCAGGACTCGATGCTGTTCAGCCTGCTAGGGTCTGGGTTAGCTAGACAACGTGTTGAGCAGCCACCACGGGTCCTAAGGAAAACGATCCAAGGACCTGTGGGCAATATCCAAAAGGTAGAAGGAGGTGCCAGTGGTCTGGTTGTACCAGACCCTGCCTTCAGTACCTGCGCCACGGAGAAGTTCTTGTGTAACTCGAGGGAGTGTACTTCTAGGTCATCTTGGTTGCTGACGAAGAGTCTTCAACACTCAGCCTGGGATGTCGAGTTTCTTCAGAAAGCGCGGTCGCGCTTTCACAGGACAAAGCAGCATCTCCTTCGCATCGAAGGCGGTGAAGTCATTAGGGAGGGGATTGTGAAGGACTCTAACCGATCGTCAGGAACCGAAGGGTTCAGAGTCTTCGCTACGAATTCGGTACGAAATCGAGCGTCACGAAATCCCCATCCCCTGGATGCTTGACTTCGCAGGAAAAGTCATGCAATTACCTCAGAGGAAAAGAAGGAATGGTCGTATGACCTATCCCTCTTCTCGACTTCGTGATGTCCTGTACCCATACTGGTCTATCCGTCTGCCGCGACGTTGTTGTTCTCGGTAGTGGATAGGACACCGACACTCAATGGTGGGTGTCGATGGTATGGGTACTGTGACAAGCCGTTAGGACGAAGAAAAGATTGTTATGGAACAACCGAACTAAGTCCACAGCGAAGTTCGTAAACAGACTTGGGCGCTCTGACAGCTGCCTACTGACTGCGTTCGGTAGGAGGCAAGTTGTCCAAGCACCCGAGCAAGTCACGTGACCTTCGCCTTAAAAGGGTTATGCCAAGAGACTAAAATGACAATTTGTCCAAAATTGCATTTTCCTAACTATACAAACCTGAGGTCCTTTTACAATAGGAAGGTACTAGCGG
>NC_061105.1:3812376-3998648 GCF_015104395.2 Macrobrachium nipponense | reverse complement strand
TCGGGGTGTGCACCGCAGGATCAATGGTCAGACCTCTGGACCAAGTACTAAGAGAGAGGCAGCGTATCTCTTCGTACCAGCAAACAAGAACAAGTTCCTATTTGCAAGAGGCAACATAACGTTTATGGTTTGTCTCTTGTTGGCATCCACTTCCCCCCCCTTGTAGGAGGAAGTGGTGGATATTCGCTCCCATCCCTAGTGAAAGGGATAGGATGGGGGGGGGGGGGGGGCTCTGTCGAGTAGCTCACCGGCATCTCGTCCTTATCCAGCAAGGTGATGACCGTATCCCCCTACCCACAGGTAGAGGGGTAGAAAAAGATAGGAAGAGAAGCCAGTCACTCTCTCATTCACTTATCTATTCTTACAGTCACACCAGGACTCGATGCTGTTCAGCCTGCTAGGGTCTGGTTAGCTAGACAACGTGTTGAGCAGCCACCACGGGTCCTAAGGAAAACGATCCAAGGACCTGTGGGCAATATCCAAAAGGTAGAAGGAGGTGCCAGTGGTCTGGTTGTACCAGACCCCTGCCTTCAGTACCTGCGCCACGGAGAAGTTCTTGTGTACTCGAGGGAGTGTACTTCTAGGTCATCTTGGTGCTGACGAAGAGTCTTCAACACTCAGCCTGGGATGTCGAGTTTCTTCAGAAAGCGCGGTCGCGCTTTCACAGGACAAAAAGCAGCATCTCCTTCGCATCGAAGGCGGTGAAGTCCATTAGGGAGGGGATTGTGAAGGACTCTAACCGATCGTCAGGACCGAAGGGTTCAGAGTCTTCGCTACGAATTCGGTACGAAATCGAGCGTCACGAATCCCCATCCCCTGGATGCTTGACTTCGCAGGAAAAGTCATGCAATTACCTCAGAGGAAAAGAAGGGAATGGTCGTATGAGCCTATCCCTCTTCTCGACTTCGGTGATGTCCTGTACCCATACTGGTCTATCCGTCTGCCGCGACGTTGTTTTGTTTCTCGGTAGTGGATAGGACACCGACACTCAATGGTGGGTGTCGATGGTATAGGGTACTGTGACAAGCCGTTAGGACGAAGAAAAGATTGTTATGGAACAACCGAACTAAGTCCACAGCGAAGTTCGTAACAGACTTGGGCACTCTGACAGCTGCCTACTGACTGCGTTCGGTGAGGAGGCAAGTTGTCCAGCACCCGAGCAAGTCACGTGACCTTCGCCTTAAAAGGGTTATGCCAAGAGACTAAACAAATAATTTGTTCGTCACCGATGCCAGAAGGCAAGGTGATGACTCTCTTAGGCATGTGCCCAACAGGCGAAAGTCAATTGCCTTCTAGAGACCGAGGTCCTTGATGGCAAGATATCTCATAGTATAGTTGATTCTCGGGTAAGGAGAAACAACACTATGTGACGTTGAAGACGAAGGTGTACAGAAAATGCAACCTACGTCTTCACAGCTGAACCGAGAGAAGGATTCTCAGATTCTGAACCTGTGCTACAAAGACTGAGAACGCTAACCGCTATTTGATTGCTGTCCCGGTGAGGATCGTAGTTGCAATAAAGCGGAGCGCTTCCAGTAATGAAGACAGGGAACTACTGCCTGAAGAACTGCTTCTCATGGGCTGAACATTTGGAAGTAGAGCTGTCAGGTCGGAGAGTAGGCGATGTCTTCTGACATATCTGTTAATTCGGCGGGGCGAGCAATGAAATTGCAACACCGACTAATACGAGATATTTTGAAGACAAACTCAGATGTCTGCAAAAATCATTCGCATTATCGCAGTGCGATGCAGCGGTTGACTAGTACAGACTTCTGTTACCGTGCGGTAAACAGAAGATGAAAGAGTCCAAGAGATATCTCTGTTGAAAATTCTCGCAATGTCGAAGGCGATGAAATCGAGCGTCACAGCAGTAGATGGTCCTTCATTATTGCGAGATCCCCGTTTAATCAGAGACCTAAGTCCATGATTGTTGGGCAGAGATACGGTTCGGTAGTCAATCCAAACAGGGGAGAGAAAGACGTAACCGACCGTGCATCTCCGAGACCTAGCTGATACTGAGCCGCTATCAGGCAGTTCAATACGCAGTAGCTCTCGGTGACTCGTCATCCTGAGTTGCCAGGTAATCCATTATTCCACGAAGGAATGCGTTCGGCTAGAACCATCGAGCATAAAGAATACGCTCGAGCAATTATATTTAACCGAAACGGATTTCGGTAAATACAAAAGCTGATTTGGTGTTGTCATGACAATACCAAGTGGGGGTCCTCGAGTTACGATGTTGATCCGTTCTTACGATGCATCGTAACACGATTTTCAGCGTAAGTCGGAACATTGAAAAATACCACATGATTTAATGTAAATACCTATCAATAACAACGAGAGAACATTCCTTACCTTTATTAGTTTTGATTGGCTTGCACCACTGGAGAGGAAGCTGCGGTGCTGGAGAGACTGGGGGAGGTTAGTGAAGAGAAAAAGAACCTCCAGAAGTTGCTGGAGATGCTGAGGCAGGTGATTCAATTATTAGACCACTACGCTGCTTAGTTATCACTGTCGCTTTCATAGGAGCAGATCCTTTCACATGTTCAACGATGCGCTCTTTATCTTTGATAATGGTAGCAACGGTCGAACGGCTAAGGCCAAGCGAGCGGCCAATGTTTGTTGGCGTTTCTCCCTTCTCAGATCGCTTTATAATGCCGACTTTAATTTCCATGGTGATGGCCTTTCTTTTCTTCGATGCACTACCATCAGAAGAGTCCGCCTTGCGCTTGGGAGCCATAACAAAGAGCAAAAAGTTACAAAAACGATACAACACGAGGGAGAGAGAGGCAGTGTAAACAACCAAAATGGCGTATGGGCGAGGAATAAGCGTAGCGAAGCGACGCGCCTCCTCTCCCCCACAAAGCGTATTCTTCCGCCGTGCGCCCGGAACTAGTTCGCGTTTGTTTACGTTGCTTACCGACGCTAAAACCGCGTAAGACGGAACGACGCAAAATATTATTTTTTATATTTTATGGGGGCGCGTTCGTAACCACGCAAACATCGTAAGTCGAGACCACGTAACCCGAGGACTTACTGTATCTAAAATCGAAACTGATAACTGCTGGGAGGTTGCAGGCAACCCCGAGTTGCAGTTCAATTAAGATACAATTCGTCCTCGGTCACAAACCGTAGAGTTAACTACGGTATGCGCCTACCCCACGGACAATTCAACTGTTAAAGAATCATGTCGCGAGGGTAATATACGTAGTATATTTGTAGGTTCTGTACCACGACCTCCATCCTAAAATCTTTCCCCTCGAGAATGAGAATAAGATTGGAGATCGACCGCCTTCGTTCTCTAGTCAAGAGAGTGAAGGAGAAGTCTTTCCCAAAGGAAAGCTTCAATGGTGAACGAATACCGAGACGATAGTTTCAAGCCAAACTGGAAGTTCCCGTCCGTTCTTCTCTATTCCAGGTTAAGCGCCTACTGTGAGATACTCTTCTTTCAGCAGCAGTCTTCTTCCAAATGCTAGAAATTACAGGAATTCGATGCATAAGCGAGGGTTTCCCGATTATCGTGTAACAATTATCGGGGATTCTCGCTCACTTTGGACCCGTGGTCTCGCCTAAGTGTTTGGAGATCGTAAAAAACTCGAACACTCTTGAGTGCGCTAGAAATTCCGTAGAATTCTAAGCACTCTGCGAAACCCCCCACCGAATTCGTCAAACGATATCGGCTGGTGGTCCTCTCGATTCCCGTAGAAATCGAGAAAGGGGCAGGATCCCTCCTCAATGACCGGGGCTTACGTCAGGTAGGACCCGAAGTCCCCCCGGTAGCGCAGCCCCTAACGTGGATCTTTACAGAGAAATCTCTGTAGGATCCCTCCCCTTTCCCTCGTAGCCGTAAGGAGAGAGGGAATGGGGGAGGAATTGGATACTGGCTCGCCTTCCCAGCGGAACTAGCAGTTGGAGAAGAAAAGGAGCAGCCATCGCCTTACGGCGATGGCCTCTCAGAGCCTGGGAAAACGTATCGTCAGGAGAAAAACGTTTTCCCGAGGAGGGTTACGAACTCATACTGTAGGTAGTGTCTGCCGCCACTGTGAACGTCGTCTGGGTGGGCTGATCGACACCTGACAGGAGAGAGCCGATACCGCTCCGACTCATTCCAGTCCTCGTCGAGGTCGAAACCTCAGGAGGACCGAAGGGGTATTTAAATACGGTGTCCGAAAGACACGTAGAAAACGCCTCTGTCGCAGTAGAGGAGTGAAGTAGCTTGTTCGACCGGCCAGAACTGAGAGAGCCTTCTTGTCCGGAGACGAGAGACTACCTGGTTCAACACAGTCGGCAAGCTCCGATCGCGGCAGACCCACCGTCGATTTGGGTTCCCTCTCGGGCCCCAAAACGACTCGAGCCGAGACGTGGCTCTGCTGGTGGAAGCGGCGATCCTTCCCCGAGGTCATTGTGCTGACGAATCAGCGCCGTAACCTCGGCAAGTTCCTCTGGATCTCGGAAGTCACAGCATCTTGCAGAGTGGGACCGTTAAGCCCTTCGAACAAGAGCATATTTCCGAGAACCTTCCTCCTAAGAAGGGGGAACAGCGACAGCCCTCTCGGTCTTCCCCATCCACTTGCGCATACGTCCTGGCGGTCCAAGAACCGTGCCTGGCACGTAGGCGTCGTGGTGGGATCATGAGGGGCGCACCCCTCACGATCACTCCTCAATACCTCGCTCCTCCCGGTGTAACCCGAGGAGGTTTGAAGTACGGGAGAGGCAGACCTTGACGCTCCCAATATCGTTGCTCGCTGGCAGAACCAGCAGGCTTGGAGGGCTGCAGGCGATCGTCAACCCGCGGTGGCGATCGAGCTGCAGGCCTGGTCGAACCGTCTCGCTGTGGAGAACGGCTGGACTGAGCACAGCGCGGCCCCGATCTCGAGTGTCAGAAGAGCTGGTGCTGGTTGCCGTACCCGGTCGCTTTCTGTGAGAGCGACGGTCAGGCGACCTGCAGGCTCCACTGTCACAGTGAGACCGGTGCTTGTCCTCACGGCACGTCACGTCGCTGGTTCCAGCCGTGGCTGGCACCGGCGAACGGGAGGACCTCTTCCCAGCCTCAGCCCGTGGTCGGTCGTGGACCGTCACGTCCCCGGGTAGCCAGCTGTTTCGCCGCGAGAGTGAGAGCTGGTCTGGTGAGAGTCGCATGAGCGGCTGTCACAGTCTTCCGCCCCGTGCCGTGAACCTGACGCTGAGCGGACTCAGAGGTTCTGGTTCCTGGCTGCACGGTCGCTGGTAGACGACCGTACACTCGGTACCCTCCCGCGAACGAGAGGCCGAGACGGACCCTGATGCAGTGGCAGAACCACTGACACCCAGGCGAGGAAGTACCGGTGTTAGCCGGTACCCCTCTGGTCCCCGTAGTCTTCTTCCTTGCGGAAGAAGAGACGGGCCCCGCTCCCGAAGGAGCAGGAGGACCAGCGGAAGGAACCCTCCCGTCCCACCGAGGTGAGACGGGTCCCGAGAAGCTCCCGAGGGAGACTTCTTAGGAGGGAGGAGGCAACCTTCTTCTTCCTCGGCTGTGAAGCCTTAGAAGTCGAAGGGGAAGAGGCGGCAGCCGACGACGATGAAGAAGATGAAGACGACGACGACGACGACGACACCTTCCTCCTCTTCTTCGTCAGCTTCCTCAGGACAGACGTAAGATCTGCTATCCAGGGCGGAGCCGGGGCTGCTGTAGCCGAAGCCACAGGGCCCGGACGCACCTGTACAGACAGACAAAGTCTGGGGTAGTACCACCACGAACCGGGACGACATCAGCAGGTATGGGCATCTCAGGAACAGCAGGCACAGCCAGCACAGCATCGTAGGGACAGCCAGCGCAGCAACGGCAGGGACGCCAGCAGCGCAAGGACAGCCAAGCGCAGCAACTGCATGGACAGTCAACCCAGAATCGGCAGGTACGGCAGGTAGCAAACACCGGAAAACACAGGAAGTGGAGCAGCAGCCAGCAACATCCTGGTACCGGCTGGCAGGTCCAGGGCGAGCTCTAGGGCAGCGGAAGTGTGGTCGCTGCAGCGCGGCAACCACGAGCGGCGGCGGCACGCCCCCCTCTCGGTACGGCGAACGGCACTTCCACAGCGGCTGTAGGCAAGACTGTTACCCGCACGTGAGGCGAGTACACCAGGTGAGGAGGGACGTCGTCACCTGGTTTGCGTGGTCACCACTCCATGGGTGACCGCAGTAGGCCCAGACATAGAACCGCAGCCCCTGGACACTAGCACGCCCTGCAAATGGAAGGACGCCCATACCTCACCAAGGTCCACCCTCGTGGCAGTAGCACCTGCGGAAATAACAGTAGTAGCGATTAGTGGGGGGGAAGTCCCCTCGCGCGGGGGGTGAGCCCTCTCCGAACGAGTGGAAGACCCCTAATACAATTGTACATCGGGCACGCCGAGCGCCCTCCCCCGCGCTCGACGGATCGGGCGAGGAGAAGAACGCCGATAACCTCCCCCCCCCCCCCAAGGGGAAAGGGCCATCTGTGGGAGCTGAGCGGGTGGGGGTTCTCGTTCCCACCCCCGCACCAGTACCCATGTACCCAACACAATATAAGAGCCCGAGAGCAATCGTGCCATCGGCCCGAATGCAAGGGCATAAGGATCAATTCCCTGACTGAGCGGAACTTGAACCAAATAAATATTGATGCAATCAATAATAAAGGAATAAAATGAAAATGCATCTTGCATTACGATTCACTTCACAATGAATAAGGCTCGGATCGAGCGCATTTGCGCCCTCGGTACCGAGCGCAAGGGTAAAAGGATCCATTCCTTACCTTTATGGATCAAGGTTTATGGAAACCTTGATCCATATGATTGATGCAATCAAAAAATATATGAAAATGAAAAGAATACTGCGCTTGCGATTTCACTTCATACAAATAAAAAGGGGAAGGATCAATTCCCGGGAAATAGCGGAAAACATTGATCCCAGTAAACAATGCAATCTCAATAAAAAATGAAAATGAAAAGAACTGCACTTGCGATTTCACTTCATTCAAAATAAAAGGGAAAGGATCAATTTCCGGGTAAGCTCGGAAACTGATCCAAAATGAGTATTGCTACAATCAAAATAATATATGAAATGAAAAAAAGAATACTGTACTTGCGATTCCACTTCATACTGAATAAGTTTTCCACCCAAATATACGCTCGGAGCGAGCGCTCCCGCCCTCGGCACCGAGCATACCACAATACGAGGATCATTTCTGGGAAAATGAATTCCCGCACTTACGCCCTTCAGTCCCGGCACTCGGGTAATCGGAGGGCGTGGTGAAACCAAGATCCTTTAATTCACAATTGAATTCAATGGGAATAAATATGAAATGATTGTACTTACAATTCAGTTTCACTAGATAAATAGAAAAAGAAAAACACAATCATGCGAAAGCAACGACGATGAAGCGGGCAGAGAGCGATGATACCACGTCCACACGCCAGCAGGCCGAAAGCAAAAGTGATTTGTTACCTACCAGTCGCGCGCGCGCGCCTGTCGGACAAGCAGTTAACTACCGAACCCCTTGTTCGAAAGCTTACGACCTATCCAGCTGCCGCTAGTACCTTCCTATTGTAAAAGGACCGAAGGTTTGTATGCCGTGTCGGAACAAACTAGCTTTAGTTTTTAAAGCTATCAGTACAGATTGTAAAAGTTCCAAGTCATAATAGTAATTAATACTATATATGCATTTCTTCCATCTTAAGTGCCTAACTCTCCTATGGTTTACTAGGTGGTGAGCATTTATTTTAATATTTATTAGTTACAGATTAATGAGTAGCACCTATAACCTTAAACCTGGCCAGTTTTTGAGGGAGGCATAACAATGTACAGTACTAGTCGTTAACAAGACAAATATGAGATAGTCGTCTTTCCAAGGAATGAGACACATCTTTCCAAAAAGTGGACTGATAAAGACACACTGCTGTAAAGCTTAAATTTATTCCATTGAATTTAGAACTGCACTGTTCAAGTCCATGATGACCGTAAGCAAATTAGTGAAGCCCTCTTTATATATTTATATATAAAAATTAAGGACAAAAATCATTGAAATATCAGACTGCAATAATAATTGCAAATAAATTTTTTTACTACATCATATGTATATATATAATGTAAACAAAATACAATAAATATAATTTACCACTTTTCTGCAACTAATATTTACAGTAAATAACAATAATAGAAATATGAAATAACTATATTTTTTTACCTTCTAGACACAAATGCTAAACATCAGCTTACACACACGTATAAATAAACACCATCATTACTGTTCGACTCCTTGCGACCAGCTGCACCAGTACAAATTTATGGCAACGACTAATACATTGGCCGATCTTTTAAACATGTTACAGTCGTTTTTAAACTACAAAAAAAATGTATGGCAGGTTATAATCCGAAACACTCCAAGTAAGGTATTAATTATATCTGCATATTTAATTTGAGCTTATTATTGCAGCAAATCTAGAGGTTTCTTCCTCCGAGAGAAAAATGGAAATTGGTGAAAACCCTTTGAAATCTCAAGAATATATATTGAACCTCGCACACACACCAATACCTTACCACAAATTACTTTTAACAGACAGAACAGATTGTGGCAGTTGCAAATAATTCTATAATTTAGGAAAAAACTTATAAAAGCCATTACTTTTTAATCAAACCATGATGATAAAAGTTCATTTTTGTACCTTTTATACTTGAAAACCGTACAACCATTTTAGTGGGTTCCCTTGGGGAAATTACTCCTTCCTAGCAACAAATTTACAACAGACTTAACATTATAAATTTGCCCAAAAAACAGAAAGGCAATCCACCCGGGTAAAGTAATCTAACAGTAAGTTTCGTGGGGAATATTAACTTCACTATAGCCAAACTGACAGCTAGTTAAATACAGAATAAATGGTAAAATGCTAGCTGAAATGGGGAAATAAAAAATACAGTAAAATACTGTAATTTGTACAATGCTAAACTTGTGTGATATTCCTTGACAGCATCAATGTTTCACATTAGAGATACAAAGTCTGCACTTGTTATACTTCCACCTAACAATATCTTATAATGTCATTATTAACCATTTTTCTAGTGAGATAGCTATCATTTATATTTACGCTACTCATTACCAAATCTCAATACACATGGTAAATTTGGAAAACAATTTTAATCTGAACAAAAGCAAGTTGAAACTGTGACAGGTACAATGCAAATTTAAAAGCACAGAAAAAAAAATATTGCCTTAAATTCCTACAGTCATTTGCCACTAAAAAAAATTGATAAAGAAAAACTAATGGAAAACTGTTTAAAAATTCATTGATATCAATGAAAAATTATGAAAACTAAGGGAATTTTGAAATGATTAAAGTAGGCAAAGAAATTTGTCTTCATTTAGGACGAATATGCAAAGACATGAGAAGAAATGCTTTGCTTCTAACAATTATGTAAAGGCTCCAAAAAGAGAAGAGTGTATTTACTTCCAAATATTTTATGAAGGGTAAACTTAAAATGTGATGAACTTGAGGCAAAGATATATGTTGTGCCAGGAGAATAGGGACTTCCTCAAAAACACACTAATGCCACTCCATTATCTGAGTACACATGTATAAATACTAAAATCAAAGACTTCTCTGATTACTGCAGGAAAATAAAATGAGCTAATGTCCTCCAAAAAAAAGTAATATAGTCATCTATAATTCAAAATATTTGTGCATGTTTCCCTTTAGTGCTTAAAACATCTGATAAATACTTTTTGTGCCTCAATAATTCAGTTAAAAAATACCTTACACTTGGTTCTTCAATCTTCACTTTGAATGTTCACATCAATATAAAAAAATTCTAAAGCTAAATATTCAAAATACAAAAGCATTTTAAGCTACCTATCAAAAGTCATAACAGACCACCTTGTTTACTCTCTATCCAGCCAGAAATTTCAAGAATAACATCATGTAGTATTGTAGTACATTTTTAAATATTTACTAGACTCCTGCTTTTTAAATATTTACAAAAAAAAACTTCCCAGAGAAAACAAAAATTCACCTACACACACCTCTTTCTCAAAAAAGAAGTTTTATCAGTTGTTTAAAGAAGTTGTCTGCCATTAGGATGCAACAAACTCTGGACTGGCTAACAGCTAGTTCAACGTCCATGCATTTTCTCAAACATTGAATTGAAGACGCCATGACACACTCACTAAATACAAGGGGGGATTCACTTAGTCACACACAAATGAAAGATAGAAATGACCACTCCATCACAAGCAGCCCCGCGTATCGAAAGACTTACCCCTCCGCGGACTTGCAAACTACACGATGTACTTTACGTCCAGCTAAGAACTCCATGAGATCATTTATTTTTTTCCAGATCGACACACTCGTAATTTTGACGCCTCATCAAAATAAGTCTCGTTCACACGAACTTGGAACTTTCAGTGAGAAAAGTTGTCGTCGCCAGAAAGTCAGTGGGTGGTCAAAATCTGTAAGGTTACTTACTATACAATAAATACAGCTTTAAATACTGCAGTAAAGAAAGTTTCTGTATCCCAAACATGAAGTTTGCAAGATACAGGATACTTAACTGATTACAATTCAACATCAATAGTGTAGTCTCTAATTTGTATGTTAACAGTGAATAAAGGAAAAATTATTTCAATGCTCAACTCCATGACAATTTTTGGGCCACCTCTGCTCCACAAGTTAAAAATCTCTGTGCAATACAGGAAAAAGTTACTGTATAAAAATGCAAGGGTCTAAGCGAGACATTTTTGAACAATCCTCCTCCAAGAATGAAGTACCAAAAACAAGGAAATAACTGATGAGGGTTATCAGTTACGCTATGAAACTGGTACCATTGTCAATTTTTTTCATTTTTTAAACTTGTAAAGGAAGAAAACCTGTTACAAACAGACCAATTTATATTCATGATGTTCTAGTTTCTTGCAACAAATTAATCTAAACTGAATCAAAGGTATACATGATGAGCAATGGAATAGTACTTTCAGTATACGTATATATGTGAATTTAGTAATGGTTTAATCCTACATTAAATTTTGGTTCTAAGAACATTTTTTAAAAGATTAAAGGGAGAAAAATGTATAAGCTGCCTAAAATTAATAAGACACGAGTAACTTGCATAAGTAAACCAATTAATAGTATTGGGAAAATTCTCATAAAATAAGATCATTACATTAAAGAAAACAAGAGTTTACTTCTAATGATATTTTAGCTTGTATTTTCCATGATTGCAGAAATGAAATTATAGCAAAAACCATGGTTTTTTAAACATCAACAACAACTGCACCTTTTCCAAGGACAACTTTCCCCCAAAACCATTCCTACTCCTTGTAGACCTTGAGTAAAATACATTCACAGCTCTGCATATGACTTCGTTCTCTTCGACTTCCGAATGAGGGTAGAATTGTATGTCAACATACAGCACTGACAAAACTTATCCTGCACCGAGTGATGAAAACAAGTGTACATGCCATTAATTAGGCCCAAGTAAGAGGACATGCCATTCCTTAAGCCTTGCTTTTTATCCTTTTTTATTTTGTAAAGTCTGCACAACACAATAGTCTCTCTACAATATAATACACGGTCTTTTGGACCCTGAATTGTTCTTTTTCTTCTTCTTATGTTCCCTCTGCAAAGAAAAGAAATAATGAATTACACAAATAAACAGGTTAACACTCATTACGTACATTCAAAACTTAAGTGACCGGTAAAAAGTACAAGTACCTATGCCGTCAAAAAAGGAAGACCTCAGAATTACTGTTTATCAACAATAAAAGCAAAGTACGTACACCTAAAAGACTTTGCATTTCAAGATTTTTTCCCAATAACTACCAGAAGTACTTCAAGATATGTGTGGTCTTTTAAGATCATCCTTTCATGGAATAAATTTATAATTCAAGCCAAAGTGCTGGAACCTACGAGGTCGTTTAGCACCAAAAGAGAAATTGAGAGTAAAGTATATAACAGCTCCTCCTTAAGATAGAAATTTTTATAATGAATTTATTTTTTAAGTCTTTCACTCACTATCATGATATCTGTAGTTCCTGCATCAGGTGGGATGATGAGTGTGTGAAAATTACCACCAAAAGGATCTGAAGAGCCAATGCCTGAGGAGAGACTGGTACTTGAGTGGTGCTTAGTGATAATGCTGAAAGAGTCTGAAGCACTAACAACAAAAAAAAACCTGGCTGAGAGAAAGCAAAATCTCTATGCTACTGAAACAGTAGCATTCATAAGGTGCACGTCCAAAGCCTGTTCAGGGAGGGAAGCACACAACGCTGTAGAGGAGATCTAGCACTGATTAGGCTCGTATGCTTGATCTCTGATGTGCAAGTAATCCTCCTGCACATTGAACTAATAATGTGGAAATGGACTGGCAGACCCAAATGTCTGAGCGCCCTAGGAGGAGAAAAAAAAAAAAAAAAAAAAGTGTGCTCTCGAGAAGCCATCTGACCAAACAATACACTGATCACAGCACTTGTTAATAGAAGTATCTTTGTTCCTACGTTTAACACATTGTGACCATTGTAAACTGAAAAGTATAGCTGGGTATAAACCCTCTTTCCTTCGACTTGAAACAATTTGTCTTTTTCCTCTTTGGGTGATATATACTGTAATGACAAAACAACAAGAGATACCAACCCCAAAATCCAGAAAACGATATAATCGTTAATGATACGAAGTAAATAACGCTTAGTTCACCCTTTTGTGCCGACGACAGAAAACTGACTGGTAAACACAGACGCTTTGATCGCCCAAAAGGGATGGGTCAATGTAATTATGGTTCAAACTATCAAAAAATACTTTTCTGAATTCTGCAATGGACTGCCCTTATTTGCATCACATACACAAAGAGAAAAGTATCAAATTTTTGCATTTTAATATTTAACTTTTTAATAGATTGTATTGCAGGTATGTAAGAACATTTAAAATCTCTACTTAATAAGGCTTGCTATAGAAAGAGATTTAACAGCGGGAGAAATGTAAGAAAAATGATTATAATAAAGTAATGTGCATGGCACTAGTACTTACATCTTTCCTAATTTCTCTAACTAAGGTGTAAAAGGCATCATCGACTCCCATGCGGGTCTTGGCCGAAGTCTCAATAAACGGAATGTCGTAGTTTCTTGCAACTTCTCGCGCCTGTTGCATGTCCATGGCGCGCACCTGTAGGTCACACTTGTTTCCCACCACTGGAAAAAAGAAAGTGAACACAGGACATTGTAGTAAAAAATGAAACTGGCATTATTCCTAATAGTATATTATGTAGACCATCATATATGCACAAATATTCACCAACATTCAATTTAAAAAAGAAATATCATTCATGTAAGACACATCTATGCCAAACTAGGAGACAAAATTAATACTAAATTATAACCACCAGAAAATAATGACACTTACAAACCATGGGAACCACATCTGCATCCTTGACTCGTTTTATTTGTTCGCGATAAGTGCTAATGTCTTCGAAAGATTTAGCGTTATTGACAGCAAAAACCAGAAGGAAACCTTCTCCTGTCCGCATATATTGGTCACGCATCGCACTGGAACAAAAAAAAAATTTTATAACCGTGAAGATACAGCGTAATATATAAATACGCATGAAACATCCTTCAAGGGGTTTTGCCTAGTGTTCTTCATTAGGTTTTACCTTTGAGTACAGTGACAGCCCCTAGTTAGATACATGCCTATTTAGACTTACAGATACATACTCCCCCTAAAACTGAAATGCTATACTACTTTGTCTTCACTCATATTTGACTGAAAATCAGTTGGTTCAAATTTACTCCTCAGCAAGGCCCATAAAGCAGTTATAGATACAAGGAAATCAATCTTGTAATACTAATGGGCAATATTCATTTTCAATTGTCGGCAATCACAGCCAGATTCGTCGAAGTAACACGGAAAACTTCCAACCTTGGTATATTCAGTTTTGTATGTTATGTAAAACATGACATACAAAAATTCCTTTCATGGTATGGCAAATGAAAAAAAAAATCCCATAACAACAATTCTAGTAAATTATGGGCTGTTATTCTGTGTTTGTCAACAATATGATATTGTCATGATACAATAAAGTTTTATACATACTTACCTGACAGATATATACTTAGCTATAGACTCCGTCGTCCCCGACAGAAATTCAAATTTCGCGGCACACGCTACAGGTAGGTCAGGTGATCTACTGCACTGCCCTGGGTGGCAGGACTAGGAACCATTCCCGTTTTCTAATCAGATTTCCTCTCTTCCACCTGTCTCCTGCGGGGAGGCTGGGTGGGCCATTAATCGTATATATCTGTCAGGTAAGTATGTACAAAACTTTATTGTATCATGACAATATCATTTTTATACATTCAACTTCCCTGCCAGATATATACTTAGCTGATTGGCACCCATTGGTGGTGGGTAAGAGACAGCTAACTACTGAAATAGACAGGTAAACAACATATGTTGTAGGTATTAATAAAACCTTGGTTCCTACCTGATTAGGCGGAAGACTTCGTGGCTACTGCCCAGGAGTCTGCTTTGCCTCAAGAGCCTCAGCGAGATATTGATCTATGGCTAAGAGTTCTTGTGAGTCTGCCAATGGGGTCTTATCAACTTACTCGGCAGAGCCTAAAGGCCTTTGTCATTGGGTGCTATTCCACTAACATGACAATAAACCTTGTTCAAGGTGCACAACACCGATCCCGATCACCTGATCCTAACATTCATGTTAGTTCTAAAGATTGCAAGGAGTTATCCCCAAACTCCTTACAAACAACCAATAACTTGAAACATAAAAAAATCACGTACACTTTATAAGAGAACAAAAAATAAATTTGTACCTCCCTACTAGCCATATACACACCTAGTCCCCTACTAGCAAAGGCAGCGGTCACCTGTGCGACACCAAGCACTCCTGATAGCAGGAAACCAAGAACATATCTGACCAGAGGGTTTATGTACATCTAAAATAAAAAATTTTTAAGGATCAGTCTTTGCTCCAAGTCCCAGTACTGTATCTGCTGACACAAACGGACCGAGAGAGAAGCATTTCTCATAGGTCACCCTTACATCCTTCAGGTAATGAGATGCAAAAACTGAATTGCATCTCCAATATGTAGCTTCTAGGATATTCTTCAGCGACATATTCTTTTGAAACGCTAGCGACGTGGCTACCGCCCTTACTTCATGAGTTTTAACTCTTAGAAGTCTGAAGGATTCATCCGGGCAATTCTTGTTCGCCTCAGTAATCACACTTCTCACAAAGAAGGCTAAGGCGTTTTTAGACATGAGTCTTTTGGGGTTCTTCACAGCACACCAAAGACCCTGTTGACAACCTCCCATCTGCTTCTTTTTATCAAGATAAAATTTAAGAGCCCTAACCGGGCAAAGAGACCTTTCTATCTCTCTACCTACCAGGTTAGATAGGCCTTTTACTTCAAAGCTCCTGGGCCAAGGCTTTGAAGGGTTCTCATTTTTCGCCAGAAATAATGTCTGGAAAGAACAGATAGCCGAAACTCCTTCAAAACCAACTTTAGAGTCCAGAGCGTGCAATTCGCTCGTCCTTTTGGCTGTCGCGAGGGACAATAGGAATAAACATTTCCTAGTAATGTCCCGAAAGGAGGCAAGATGTAGAGGTTCGAATTTGTCCGAGGCGAGGAATTTCAGGACCACGTCCAGATTCCAGCTAGGTGTTCTCGGAGTTCTCGATTTCGAAGTCTCGAAAGACCGAATCAAATCGTGGAGATCCTTATTCTCTGCAATCTCTACCCATCGATTCCGGAATACTGCTGACAGCATACTCCTGTATCCCTTGATGGTTGACACAGAAAGTTGCGATTCCTCTCTAAGAAAAAGGAGGAAATCGGCAATGTTGGTTACAGAGGTACTGGAGGAGGACAGCTTCTTCGTCCTACACCATCTCCTAAAGACTTCCCACTTCGATTGGTATACTCGCCTAGTAGAGGATCTGCAGGCTCTAGCGATAGCGCTTGCAGCCTTGCGAGAAAACCCTCTCGCTCTGACGAGTCTTTCGATAGTCGAAAGGCAGTCAGAGCGAGACCGGGGAGGTTGTGATGAAACCTCTCGAAGTGGGGTTGTCTGAGTAGATCTGTTCTGCTCAGCAGAGATCTGGGGAAGTCCACCATCCACTCCAGTACCTCCGTGAACCATTCTTGGGCTGGCCAAAATGGGGCTATGAGGGTCAACCTCGTCCCCTTCGAAGCCACAAATTTCCTGAGCACTTCCCCCAGAATCTTGAATGGGGGAAAGGCGTAGGCATCTAGGCCCGACCAATCTAGGAGAAAAGCGTCGATTGCAAAGGCTCTTGGATCTTCCCCTAACGAGCAAAATATCTCTATCCTTTTGGAGAGGAACGTAGCAAACAGGTCTATGTGAGGCCTCCCCCACAGGGACCACAGACTTTGACACACTTCTGTGTGTAGAGTCCACTCTGTGGGAAGGACCTGATTTCTCCTGCTTAGTCTGTCTGCTCTCACGTTTCGTTTCCCCTGCACAAATCTGGTGAGGAGAGTTATACCTCTTTCCTCTGTCCAGATTAACAGATCTCTTGTTAGCTGGTAGAGGGAGAACGAATGAGTCCCTCCTTGTTTGCGGATGTAAGCCAGAGCCGTGGTGTTGTCCGAGTTTATCTGAACCACCCCGCCTCTGACTACCTCCTCGAAGAACCTTAAGGCCAGGTGTATGGCTACTAGTTCCTTGCAATTGATATGCCAAGACACCTGTTCCTTTGTCCAGGTGCCTGACACCTCCCTTGTTCCTAGCGTTGCTCCCCATCCCGACTCCGAAGCGTCGGAAAATAACACTTGGTTGGGGTTCCGCAGGGCAAGAGACAAGCCTTCGTTCTTTTTGAGAGGAATGAACCACCACTTCAAGTGATTCTTCACCTCCTGGGGAATCGGAAAAGAGTCTGAGAGTTGCCCCGTCTTCCAACTTCATACCTTTTTCAGGAAAAACTGTATAGGGCAAATGTGAAGCCTCCCTAGAGTGAAGAACTTCTCTAGCGAGGACAGAGTCCCTAACAGGCTCAAATATTCCCTCGCTGAACTGTGTTCTCTCTCTAAGAAGTTCGAGATCTTTGACAAGCCTCGAGTGACTCTCTCTTGCGAAGGAAACACCTGAAAACCCCGAGAATCCATCTGAATCCCCAGATAAACCAGGTTCTGGCTGGGGATCAGTTGTGACTTCTCGAGGTTTACGAGTAATCCCAGAGACTGTATCAGATTTTGTGTTATCATCAGGTCCTCCAAACACTGGCTCTCTGACTTGGCCCTGATTAACCAGTCGTCTAAGTAGAGGGAGATGTTGATTCCCTCTAGATGAAGCCATTTCGCTACATTCGCCATCAGGTTGGTGAAGACCTGAGGAGCTGTAGACAGGCCGAAACACAGAGCCCTGAATTGAAAAATCTTGCCCCCTATCATGAACCGAAGATATTTTTTCGACGAGTGGTGAATGGGGACATGGAAATACGCGTCTTGTAAGTCCAGAGAGACCATCCAATCTCCTGGACGTAGGGCTGACATCACCGAGGAGGACGTTTCCATTCGGAACTTCTTCTTTTCTACAAATCGGTTCAACGCGCTTACATCCAGTACCAGTCTCCACCCCCCCGAAGCCTTTGTCACTAGGAAAAGGCGATTGTAAAATCCCGGGGAGTGTGGATCCTGCACCAGTTCGATGGCCTCCTTTTCCCACATTTGCTCCACCATTCGAAGGAGCGTATCTCTCATTATAGGATCTCTGTATCTTGCGGACAGTTCCCGAGGAGTAGAGGTTAGGGGAGGACTGTCTTTGAAGGGGATGATGTATCCCTTCCTTAGAACCGACACCGACCAGGAGTCGGCTCCTCTCAGCGCCCAGGCTCCTGCGTAGTTCAGGAGTCTGGCGCCTACTGGTGTTCGGAGGATCTGAGAGTCATTTTCCCTTCTTGAAGGGCCGGAAGGAAGACCTTCCTCTTTTATCTGAGCTCCTCTTTCTGGAGGGGGGACGAGCCGCTGCACCTCCACGAAAGGGCTGCTGAGGAGGACGAGGGTCCTTCTTAAGAGTTGACACTATAGGACGATTCTTCTTCGATGTCTGCACAAGGAGGTCTTGTGTCGCCTTCTCAGTTAGTGAGCGTGAAATGATATTGTTAAGATACAATAAAGTTTTGTACATACTTACCTGGCAGATATATACTTAGCTATGGACGACCGAGTCTATAGCTAAGTATATATCTGCTGGGTAAGTTACTTGTACAAAAATAGATTTCACCAGCTGAGAAGGGAACAGATGATCGGACAAAGGGGCGAACAGTAAAGCGGTTCTCTGACTCGGAGAAACAGTTTTAGACAAGAGGGAAGCATACACTGATCTCTTTTTTAGCAAGCCTGCTCCAAAAAGGGAGGAAACCTCCCCTGAGCCGTCTTGGACTGCCTTATCCATACATGCCAGGACGCTATGTGGAACTTCTGGGTTGTTAAGAAATTCCGTGTCCTGAGACTTCTTAGCAAGTACTCCGAGAGACCAGTCTAGGAAATTGAACACCTCTAAAACAATGAAGAGTCCCTTAAGAAGGTGGTTCAACTCCGAAACACTCCATGTCGATCTGGCTGATCCTAATGAGTGTCGTCTGGAAGCATCAACCAGATTTGAGAAGTCTGCGTCTGCTGATGCAGGGAGAGAAAGCCCCATGGCTTCTCCTGTCCCGTATCAAATGCCTCTCCTTCCAAGGAGTTTGGAAGGAGGCATGCAAAACAGTTTTGCCCAACTCTTTCTTCTTGCCCATCCCTGAATCTAGAGACTGGAGGGCCTTCTTCATAGAAATCGCTGGTTTCATTTTAAGAAAAGCAGAGGACTTTACGGTCGTAGTACTCGAGAAGAGCGAACGAGGCGAAGGAGGAGCAGCCGGGCTAAGAGAGTCTCCATACTCTTGAAGCAATAAGGAGGCTAACGTTTTGTAGTTAGACAGTCCCTCATTTGTAGGGAGCTCGTCTTCTCACACCTCTTCTAATACACGATCGGAAGAGGGAGAACGATCCCGTTTGGAGGATGAGTCTTTCCAAGACCTCCTTCGATCCGAAGGGGAGGTGATTCTGTCTGGGGAAGAGTCACCAAAAACTCTCTCGGATACTAGTCTCGTCGAACCTTGCCTCTTTGTTGGCTTCCGACTCTTGACTCCTGCCTCCTGCCTCCTGGGAGACTCCTCACTCCTGGCTCCTGACTCCTGCCTCTTGGGTGGCTCCTCACTCCTGGCTCCTGCCTCTTGGGTGACTCCTCACTCCTGGTTGGCGCCACACGCCTGTTTGGCTCCTCGCACCTGGTTGGAGTCGCACTCCTGGTCGGCTCCTCACTCCTGACCGAAGTCACGCGTCTAGTCGACTCCCGTCTGATTAATTCTTCACTCCTGGCTGGCGCCACGCGCCTGAATGACTCCTCACTCCTATCTGGCGCCTTGCGTTTGGTTGGCTCCTCACTCCTGCTTGGAGCCTCACTCCTGGAAGGAGCTTCGCGCCTGTATGCAGGGACTTCCATACGTCGAGAGGACCTCTTGATGGGAAGAGAAGTATCTTTCCTTCGAGGAGGTTCCTTTGAGAGCACTCCCACTAACGAAGATATTTTTTCTTGCATGGAGAGGAGGATTCTCTTAGTAGCCTCCTCCTTCTCCTCTTCGGGAGGAGGCGAAGGAGGAGTAGAGGTGTCTAGAGGTTCCATGCCAACTACGGGTGACAATAGGGCTCTCTTTGCCCTCTTAACATCCGAAGGAGACTCCTCTGGGAAGCGTTCCGGGCTCGAGTCCAGAGCCGGTGCTTTCCAACTCCTCTTCAATGGTCGCGAGCGATCAGAATCCCTCCAACCGCGTCTAGGAGACGAAGATTCAGAAGATGAAAAACACTCACGCAGGACGCTTTTACAATAGCAATCCCTGGCAGTCTGGGGTGTCACAGAGCCTGCCGAAGGGACACCTGATCGGTGGGGAATCTCCACAACCTCCTTACGGTTTTTGACATTCCTTCTCCTCTGGGCTTGGGAGCTTGGAAGAGGTCTAGACCTGAGAGCGTTGTGGAGCCGGGACACTCATATCACTGTCCACTGTATAATCACTAGCCTTACCTTGCAAAGCAGCCATTTTGTTTTCCATGATTTTGAAAGCGGCTTTTAGATCCGCAAGTTCCTTTGCCGAATCTGCAGGATCTGCAATAGGTGAAGAGGCTGAAAAGGAAGAAGTGGCAATTCTTACAAGAGGGGAAGAAGTTCCCAAACTAGGAACTAGCTCATTAGATCTAGAACCACTCATACTTCTAGAGGAAGCTTTCCTCACTCTCTCTCTTTCTAACTTTTTCAAATTAGTTAGATTCTTCAACTCTTTCTCACTCAAATTCTCGCATTCCTTACATGTGTTAGTAAAAGAACATTCATACTCTCTGCAACCTTTACAAACGGTGTGAGGATCGACCGAAGCTTTCGGCAACCTCACCTTACAGCCTACATTCACACAATATCTCATCACCATTCCGGCGTCAGACATTCTAAGAAAATTCCAAAGCAAGTCCACAAAAACAGTCCACAAAAGCGTATGCCAATCCAACAATCCAGATACGTCACCAAAAGTCGGTCAAGAAGATCAATTGTCGATGAAAAAAGAAAATCCAGTCAAGAGGAACCAACAACAATGTTGATGGTCCGGGCGACAGAGGAAATCTGATTAGAAAACGGGAATAGTTCCTAGTCCTGCCACCCAGGGCAGTGCGGTAGATCACAACCTCCTTACGGTTTTTGACATTCCTTCTCCTCTGGGCTTGGGAGCTTGGAAGAGGTCTAGACCTGAGAGCGTTGTGGAGCCGGGACACTCATATCACTGTCCACTGTATAATCACTAGCCTTACCTTGCAAAGCAGCCATTTTGTTTTCCATGATTTTGAAAGCGGCTTTTAGATCCGCAAGTTCCTTTGCCGAATCTGCAGGATCTGCAATAGGTGAAGAGGCTGAAAAGGAAGAAGTGGCAATTCTTACAAGAGGGGAAGAAGTTCCCAAACTAGGAACTAGCTCATTAGATCTAGAACCACTCATACTTCTAGAGGAAGCTTTCCTCACTCTCTCTCTTTCTAACTTTTTCAAATTAGTTAGATTCTTCAACTCTTTCTCACTCAAATTCTCGCATTCCTTACATGTGTTAGTAAAAGAACATTCATACTCTCTGCAACCTTTACAAACGGTGTGAGGATCGACCGAAGCTTTCGGCAACCTCACCTTACAGCCTACATTCACACAATATCTCATCACCATTCCGGCGTCAGACATTCTAAGAAAATTCCAAAGCAAGTCCACAAAAACAGTCCACAAAAGCGTATGCCAATCCAACAATCCAGATACGTCACCAAAAGTCGGTCAAGAAGATCAATTGTCAATGAAAAAAGAAAATCCAGTCAAGAGGAACCAACAACAATGTTGATGGTCCGGGCGACAGAGGAAATCTGATTAGAAAACGGGAATAGTTCCTAGTCCTGCCACCCAGGGCAGTGCGGTAGATCACCTGACCTACCTGTAGCGTGTGCCGTGAAATTTCTGTCGGGGACGACGGAGTCTATAGCTAAGTATATATCTGGCAGGGAAGTTGAATGTATAAAAATATATGTATCAGGTAAATGTATAAAAAAAAAAAAAAATACAGTACAGAGGCATGCAACACACCTATATTCTTCTTGGCCAGCTGTATCAAGGATGTCTAGAAGACAGGTTTCTCCATCAATAACGACTTGCTTCCGATAGGAATCTTCTATCGTGGGATCATACTCGTCAACAAAACTGGAATAAAAAAAATTCAATTTCATCAGTGCTGAGAAAAAGTTTGGGGTCCACAAAGTTAAAAGAGGACATGAAAATTAGGCAAATTAATTGCACTACTCAAAACAATATGAGGCGTATCAAAGAATCAAATCTTACGATTACCAAATTTACGTGATACTATTACTTACAGATAATTCTTGCCAACAAATTTTTACAATTAGTTATAAGCAATAGTACTGCATACACTGGGACACTTACTGATTCTGGATAAGCTGAATGGTGAGCGCACTCTTTCCAACACCTCCCGCTGTTGAGAAACAAGTTTTATTAGTTGTGCTGGTCCTCTAATGCTGACCATATGACATTTCATGTCACAATCATATGTATCTATTTCAATTAACATCAGATATCAAAACAAGAAACATATCATGCAATATCTTAATTTAGTAAACAGTTTAACATGTGCATGGGCTGACAAAGGTTTTTTTTTTTTTTTTTTAACTTTAAATATACACAATCTTTCCAAGTTTTCATTACTCACCACCAGAAAATTTGTGACAATTATATCAACTGTATACATTTAAAAGGAGATTTTATTCCAGAACTACCAATAACACCTTACTACTAATATTTAATAATCAAAAGGCAAATGAGTGGGATGTTGCATTTCTACAATAAACAAGGTACAGTAGTACCTCGAGATACGAAAGGCTCAACTTCGAAAAACTCGAGATACGAAAAATTTAACGGCTCTACATACGAAAAGTTTTCAAGATACGAAAGGTTTCTGAAAGTCCGAGATTCGCCCGGATAACAATTTTGAAAATCACGCAGCGCGCCGCCATCTTAGTACTAGTAGACTCGCCACCATCCTCCTGCTCTCCCATTGGTTCCTGATGCTAGTCGCAGCCATGAAATCCTTCTCTCCTATTGGCCAGCGTCCCTCCCATCATGCATCTACTATGTACACATGGTGGCGTGGCTCGGCCACTCGGTACCAGCATTGTTATAGTACGCACGCGGTATTCGTTTTCGGGATCGTCAATGTGTACGTATTTAAAAAAAAAAAGTGACCAAGATCTCTCACATGGGATAAGTGATCAAGGTCTCTCTCATAGGATAACTGGAAACTTTGCAAGGTTGGTAGAATCTCCACTCCCTGCTGAACAGAGGGTGTAGACCAATCATTTACAACATGCATACCAGTAGTACGTATAATCAAGGCACTTCAGTTTATGTTGAGGTCAGCAGCCGAACATTCAGTACCCAAATCAGTTGCAGAGAGAGCATCTGGTTGAACAGGGTTTTGATGGACACCAGGGCCAACAGAGTCATGAGGTGCAAAAAAAGAAAGTTGAAATTCTGTATATATATATAAAAAAAAAAACTATGTAAAGTAAAAAAAAAAAAAAAAAAAAAAAAAAAAAAGTTAAAAATCAAAAAAAGAAGAAAAAAACGGCAGAAATTAAAGCAGCTTTTCATAAAGTGCAATCATTTGTAGAAGACACCCCTCGAAAAGGCTCACACAAGAACATTGTGAAAAGTAGGCAGAAACAATCTTCCTAGGATAGTTACGTATGTATGTAGCCTCACTCGAAAGGTAAGCTTCCACATTTTACGTTACAGTAATAATATTTCTTGTACACTAATATACACTTTATTTACAGGTTATGCATTTTTATTCTTAATTTAGGTATTGAATGGTCCAAATTGTTGTAGTATTTCATTGTTTATAGGTCAATTTAGCTTTATTATGAAATTTACTGGGGTGTTTTTGGAGGGTTTGGAACGGATTAGCCATTTTACATGTAAAATGTGGTCCAAGATACGAAAACCTCATGATACGAAGGGCGTCTCGGAACAGATTAATTTTGTATCTCGAGGTACTACTGTATCTTAAGTTGCTCCAATGCTATAGGAATACTTTCATCTGACTGGGGGATTACACAGCGCATTAGTTGACGCCCATATGAGCTAGAGCAATTAATTGGTGCATTCTAAAGACGGGAGTTGCTTTACTTACAACAAACTTCTAACTGAATGGATTACGTCATCCAATCTAGAACTTTTATGATCCATAATGTACCCTAGAATTTTACAGGCTTGTACATCAGGTTTAATACTACGTACAGGCTCAGTTTGCTAAGAGTTTCATCTTGGCTACAAAACTAAACTAGTATATAATTTCTAAAATAATTTATATTTTTTCTACATTCAAACCTGAAGTTCTCTGCATAGGATGAAGCTTGCAAATCCGAGCTGGAATGGCCGTTTAACCTTCAGACAAGACCATTAATTACCAACAGGTAAGAGGAAGCCACGCCCACCTGTCGGTCTGTACTCCACCACTTTGCCTACCAGGAGACAACAATCCCACAAAAAAAAAAAAAAAAAAAAAAAAGTAAACAGCAATTGGGCAAAGACATCTTCACACAACAGCAGCCTAAATCAAAGTCGCATCCAGACCGATGAGTGGGCGGGGTTTCACCCCTACCGTCAGTATTAACAGCATTGTCTGAAAGTTAAACAGCCATTCCAGTTCATTGTCCCCGCAAGCTAAATCCTATGTAAAGAACAAATGTTTGTAACTGTGTAGGAGCAAACAATAATCACACAGTACATTTCAATCAGACAACAAAGCACGTGAAAGCAAACAGCAGTTGGACTGAGAAGTTCCTAAATTAGTAAAAAGAACCAAAACAATAATAATTGTAAATTTACAAATTTGTTGGGACTAATGTTTCCTGTAAGTAGAGTTTCCTAAAATGCAAATCAATGGTGATGATTCATCCTCTCTCAAATTTGTTAGTATGATAAGAATAAGGTAGGTGAATGGGTTAGGTTGAGATGTACCCCGTAAATACCACTACCTTGCTTTTGAGCAAAGTTAAGAAGTTAATTTTTAGAAAAATTGATTTTAATTAAAAGTCTGTTGAGTGTAGATATTACAACATCCTTATGACTATCACATTTCCCACAAACGCTGTCAAAATGTTGCAACTGTAATTGGCCAACCTCATCCAAGCAGACAAATTAGCAAATGTTTCTGGAGTTTGGCTTGAACGTGTGAGCTTAAACAGCTATTTTACTTTCAGACAAGGTCTTTAACTACCAACAGGTAGGGGGAAGCCCCGCCCACCTGTCGTAATGCACTCCACTTTGCTTTTGGCCACCTTCTTAACTTTGCTCAAAAGCATGGCAATGGTATTTACGGGGTACATCTCAACCTAACCCATTCACCTACCTTATTCTTATCATACTAACAAATTTGAGAGAGGATTAATCATCACCATTGATTTGCATTTTAGGAAACTCTACTTACAGGAAACATTAGTCCCAACAAATTTGTAAATTTACAATTATTATTGTTTTGGTTCTTTTTACATATTTAGGAACAGTGACAAAAGGTTTTTGAGTAACAAGGAAATTATTTGTCAATTGTTCCACGTCAGGTTACAATGGAGGGTACTGGGTCTTGACTAGAGAGGTAAGGACCAAACATCCTAGATTACATAATAGTACTGTATTAGGCAAGGTTAGGTTAGGAAGCCTCCCTGTACTCGTGCATTTGGCCACAAAAGAAAGTATCATAGCATTTTATATTACAGAAAAATGTCTTGTGTATATGGCCACAAAAGAAAGTATCATGGCATCATACGTTACGGAAAAATGCTATACGTTACAGAAAAATCTGCGTTTTCTGTATTTGACCACAAAAGAAAGTGTCATACCATTGTATATCATAGACAAATTTGTGGCTTGCGTATTATACTACATTAATCTCTCCCGAATCGGATAAAAATAGA
This sequence comes from Macrobrachium nipponense, assembly GCF_015104395.2. Lineage (NCBI taxonomy): Eukaryota > Metazoa > Arthropoda > Malacostraca > Decapoda > Palaemonidae > Macrobrachium > Macrobrachium nipponense. The sequence continues at coordinate 3,973,075 of NC_061105.1, read as the reverse complement.
ATAAAAAAGGACCCCTAACACAGCCTGGTTCCCAACAGGCACTGACCAGAACAGGGTGAACTGCCTTTTACTCATGTTTCCAATTACGTATGTTTATACCTTTCATGTGTATTTCTGATACTTGCCATCTTCTTTTGTTTACAATACATACGTATTTATATTTCTGACTTGCGACCTACTTTTTTTTTTAATTTTGACAAATTTACAAAGAAATTTGTACTTTTCCTAACAATACAAACCTGAGGTCTTTATATAGGAATTACTATATAAACACCAGATGGTTTGTATATCGTTTAACAACTGACATTCCAGCCCAAGCGGACGGCACCGAAGACGACGCCCGTTCATTGTGAGGACCGGTAGTTACCAAACTAGAGGGGCGCGGTAGTAGCCTTCGGGTAGTGACCAAAGCCGAGGGATGCGGTAGGAGTCTTCAGTTTTGCCAATTAGGCTATCCTAGTGCTGCCTAGGATAGCCTTGTGAAGCCTCAATCATGCCGATAAGACCAAACGACAAGACACAAACGTAAAATCTTGCCAAGACCTCAAATTTACGCAGAAGAAACTTATAAACGCCACACTACTTCTGGCCTAGCCTAGCCTAACCTAGCCTTGGCCAAGATTAGGGCCCACACAAATTTTTGTTCCGGACAGGGCTAGGATCGCCCCAACACCCTAAAATCACGCCTAGCCCTAATTCTCGACATCGTGGGGCCCTAGGGGACAAAAATAGTATACCCCAACATATATTGATCCAGATTTTAAAAAAAAAAATGTAAAAAAAAAGACGAATTTTTTATTTTAATATACCTATGCTCGTAAAGGACTCGCCGGGATGGAATCCTACAACAGGAGACTCCACATCCTTCGTCTCCTCCTACAGGATTCGGAAAAAAAAAAATCATCAAAATTGACTTTCAAGGGATCGAATCCTACGACAGGGAGACCACATCCTTCGTCTACTCCTACAGGATTTTACTCCTCTCTCTCTTTCTCTTTCTAGGGATCGAATCCTACGACACGGGAAAGCCCGTAGTACCTATCCCTTCGTCTACTCCTACAGGATTTTACTCCTCACTCTCTCTAGGGATCGAATCCTACGACCTTCGTCTACTCCTACAGGATTTTACTCCTCACTCTCTCTAGGGATCGAATCCTACGACCTTCGTCTACTCCTACAGGATTTTACTCCTCACTCTCTCTAGGGATCGAATCCTACGACCTTCGTCTACTCCTACAGGATTTTACTCCTCACTCTCTCTAGGGATCGAATCCTACGACCTTCGTCTACTCCTACAGGATTTATTTTGACTCTCTCTCTCACCTCCCACCACCACCAGCTTGTACTCCGTCATCTTGGGCGCCTGTTTCCGCTTAATCTTGGCAGTAGTTGGGCGTCGCTCGCGCGCCTCCTCCTCCTCTCCCTCTCTCTCTCCTCCGCCCTTCGAAGGATATATATAAATACGGTGTCCTACGAGAGATCTGTCTTCGTCTGGGTTTGGGGGGGGGCGGCTCTCTACGAGAGGAGCCGCATACTAATCACACCACTACCACAACCGTAAGCACAGACGTCGAAGGGGACACTGCCTGGCTCCTCTGGCTGACGGACACGGGAGACGGGACGGGTCGTCCTTCCTTCCTCCTCCTCCTCTTCTTCTTCTTCTTCTTCTACTTCGGCGGCGGCGGCGGCCTCGTTCGTCCCTCCCCGGTCCTCCTCACTCGTCAGTCCTCCTTCTTCCTTCCCTCGAAAGTCTTCGCCTGATGTCTGCTAGACAGATGTGATGGGGGGGGGGGGAGATACCTCGCTACCCCGGCCCTCATATCTCTCTCTATCTCCCCCCCCCCCCCGTCTCTCTCTCTCTCTCTCCGATTATATGTAACATATAATAGTAACAGGCGTAATTTTCATTTTTGGGGGAAGATTTTATTTCATGTTTCTCTTACGTAGTAGATCCTGGTCCTCCTCCTCCCCCTTCAACCCCACCTCTCTCTCTCTCTCTGTGTTACTATATTACGAGAGATAGAGAATCTGTAGTACTATATAGTAGAGTTGGGGAGAGGTATCATTTGTTACTATGTATAGTCAGTCTGTATGTGTGTGTGTGTTACTATATTACTCCAGAGAGATATATATATGAGCAAGCTCTCTGGTAGTAATATAGTTGGGGGACGGTAATTTACTACTATAGTGTCAGTGTTTTCTCTTATAGAATTCATGCCTTTGTATCAAGTCTTCTGTGTGTGTGTGTGTGTGTTAGTACTAATAGGAAACAGTAGTAGGAAGTACCACTTTTCAAAAAGTGATGTTTCAAATTAATCCACTTCTTGCCTTTAAGTCCATTACTAAGTAGTATTCATCTCTACCGAAATCTATGGCCATTAAAAGATGCCCATTCGACGTACTGCACGTCAATTTCTCTTTGACGTACGTCCATAGAAAAGTGAAAGTAACAGGCAAATTGACTTCTGAGGTGACGTACCAGATGAAATCTCGATTTAAACATCACATATGGTACTAATTAAAAATTTAAACAAACCCGTTAAATATTAATGGTTAATATCGACAAGGTCAGGGGCAATATCAGCGTGAACTTTTGCTTATTCCAAATGAAAAGTCATCCACACCTTGTCGGTCTGAGTCTAAAATTTGGATTCACGGCCTCAAAAGTATATATCAAGAATATCAAAATACGTTGGAGGAATTATAGCAACATGTGGCAAGGAGCGTGAGTGAGTCACGTCAAAGGTATACGAGCGAGAATGAACTATAACCTTTTTGTGTTTAAAAGATTCCACTAACTTGATTCATAAGTAACATTGCAGGTATGAACCTAATCAATGCTGCAGTGTTATGTTTTGGTCGTTTTAACTAGGTAAATCAATATTCCTAGCATGACGATTACATGCAATGGAACATATCAAAATGTGCAATATTTGTGTTGCATTCTTATCCACTTTGCTATGCTCCAGAAAGGAAGTTTCCTAAAGTTATATGATCCAGTCCTCATATTAGTAGACTGACTAAACACTTGAGTAGCATAATGAAACCACTGAACCCTGCATTCATGTCTTCGTTCTTTCCATTGTAATATAACTTGATTAGTTCAAAACTCTGTGACACAAATGCACCACAGGGGTTTATAGATATGTACATTTATCCTAGTTTTCTTTAGAAACTTTTACACGTTTTACAAAGTCATTTGCAGCATAAAGTGCAAGGAAACTATGGGAAATGCCAAGGCTATGGGACATTCATTTAGAATGAATGCACTTTTTAAGTATAGTGTAATATATTGGCTTTCTATCATGAATAATGAGGTCAGTAACTAAGCATAAGGAAAACCCCCATCACTGCTTTGCAAGTCATGTAACATTAGGCAAGTGATGCCAATGCCACCCATAACAGGACAGACCGATAAGCAACTCCACTACCAGTAGGATAGTTGAAAAAAAACTCCCTTCACAAATGGTCGTTCCATAAGTTGAACGTATTAAGCACAGCATCAAGGACTAGGTTTTATATATAAGTTAAATAAATTTTCAAGTCTGTGATATGTAGTACAACTTTAGGTCATCTGGTATCCTTCAGTTGATTTGGTTGAAGCTAAGAAGGGATTAGTTTATGAGAGGGTGATCTATAATCAGTTCCACTCAAACTGGGACCCTGTTAAAGTTGTGAGAACCATGATTTTAAATGCTAGCACAGTTTGCTAACCTAGCTTACCTGAATATGTAGGTTCTCATTGAGTTGATCACTAGAAATGGTTCCATTTAATCTTGTATGTCTCTGCTAGTGATAATCAAACTGCAGGGCAATGGCTCAAGTTGTAAGATCTCCAGCACTCATAATTCTTTCAGCAATCTATCAGACTGAAACATTCCCACAAGATGTCCCATACCTTGCTTTTAATTCCAAAATCACGATATGGGTGTAACCATTCTTGCAACCATCACCAGGATGAAGATATACAAGACGCCTTTCCTCTGTGATCCTAGGGAACTCTGGTCCACACAGGATGTTTGCCAACCCAGCTGCTGATATCTAGGTATGCCTAAAAATTATCCCATTTTATAAGTAATCTGTATATTATTTCTCAGGTATATAAACCTGAACCTCTCATGTGCATGTGCTGGAGTGGCCTGTATATTAACCAATCAGTGAAATACCCACAGAGGTGAAGGAGGGATAGTTTCAGGTTTGCATACCTATGAAAAATACAAGTTACTTTAGAAAATTTGTTTACCATGTTATAGTATACTCAAATACCTACTAGTTTATCCTTTCATTCACAGGCCTCTGTAAAATTTAACATTCCAAGAGAATGCTCGTTACTCATTAGTTTAACCTGGCAATTAATATGACCAAACTCTGAAATTCTGGACCTAGCTTAAAAAGGAACAGTAAAACATTGAATAGCAATTTGCAATTTCTTGAATAAAAGGCTGATACAATTTTTCTCTCTCCCGGTAACTTCACATATATTACCGCATGGAATGCTCATACAACAAGCAAACAAAATAATGCTATTCATGATTTTCATTACACAACTATGTCTATTCAACCCAAAACACAGGACAACATATTAAAATTACATTAAAATTACTTTGAGTTATTTTGCAACAACTTAATAATAGAGCATTTGATATTGAATGCTGCCGCTTACAAAATCACAATATACAAACGTAAAAATTAAAATGTCCCTCATGCTTTGAAAGACTACTTGTCACTCCACGGGACCAGCTCTTTCAAAGTATCATTTTCTACAAGAGACTTGGGTTAAACAAAGGGGGATGAGGAGGTGTTCCTACAATAATCTCCCTTTCCTAGCTAGAGCCTCTCTTTCTCTGTTCCTGGCTGTTCCTTAACTATTAGCATTACCTTAATGGTGATACCGTTCGTAATTTATTAAAATCTGTTAAAAACAAAAAAAGCCCCTAACCACGTTAACATAAAACCACATTAGGAAGGAAAAACTCTCTATCGCGAGAGTATATATAATGTTCTAAAAGGTCCACAATAATACCAAGTGTTAAGAGTCCGTGTATAATTTCTAAGACTTTACAGAAAGCTTTCGAACCCTTCCCTGGGTTCATCTTCAGTCCAGGGAAGGGTTCGAAAGCTTTCTGTAAAGTCTTAACAATTATACACGGACTCTTAACACTTGGTATTATTGTGGACCCTTTAGAACAAAATAAAACCACATGTTCATATGTTAATACATTGCAACCCGATGATCATACTTACATTATTAAAAGATCAAAAGACAATTAACTTACATAAATGTATTCTACGACGGAAATGTTTTAGTCAAATTTAAAACATGTAAGAGTACAAATTTAATCAATTTATATAGTATTTGTATTAAAAACATGCTTCTCTCACAAAGAATAAGGCTGGAAGGTGATAATGAAAGATGCGTCAACTCACGCTCAGGACGTACCTGCAGTACATTTGTGTCCTCTCTCTCTCTCTCTCTCGCCAGGCACCTGCTGGAATTCAGCTCATTTCAAGTTTTTTCTGGGCAATTCCAATGACACATATTTAGTATATATTGCACATCATGCTGAAAGGCTTCAACACTGGTTAAATGCACATGAGTTTTTTTATTTATCTTTTTTTGGGCATATCACACACACAACTATCATCCAGGTGCACCGTAGGCACTCAAAACAATCACATAAATGTGGACAATGAAACGACAAAAATGACACCAATTTTCCAAAGTAATTAAAGCTGTTACTTTCCTTCTAAAATTAATCACACAATTATTGTACAGTAAATTAGTTTAGAAAAATCTTAATAATACAAAATACAAACAACTGAAACATAGGGATAATAATTCAATAAAAGAACACTCAAGCCTTCCATGGTGATTTCTCTCATACAGTGAAAGTTCACTCCAATTTCAATATCTACCACCACTTCCTGTTCTCCTCCAGTACCAAAAGAATGATAAGATTAATTCTAACATTCTTCCACTTTTATTTTCTCCACTTCCATGGAGGCAGGACGAAACTTCCTTAATTTCCCAACTCCTACTGATTAAAGACCAAATAAATTTTTGGCAATGAGGATTCTCATTTAATTAGGAATTTTGCATGAACCTTTTCATTTGCTACTTCTACTTATACACCAACAAGACTTTGCAATATTGTTGTAAATTTCCTGATGGAATGAAATTATTACCTATGACAGTAAATGAACGTTTTCCATCTGCCCTGCCTTCAAAAATAGAAAAAAAAAAAAAAAAATGTCTACACTGACCAAGGAAAGTCTAGCAAAAGAAAATTAAGGCTATGTTTTCCTCAGAAAGCTCAGAGGTGGTCACAAGTAATTCCTAAATTATTTTGCCAAAGCTAACTTTTAAAACATTATAGTAATCTTGTTTGCCTAATCCCTCACGAACCAACATGGCCAAGGGTAAGCCAAGGTGCACATTAATTTCATTAACCTCAACAATCAAATCAGGAAACTTTCTTCACAGGAGCCTTCCTATTCCGAATACAACACTCATCTTGAACATTAAATCATAAAATACATGCAAACCTTTTTGGACAAATGAAATATTCCCAAAGAAAAAAATGAAGGTATAAAAATTTATCCAAGAGTGAAATAGTAACATAAGGGGTTAACTTGCCAAACTATGGGTCGACGAAGACACACTTGGATAATGGAAATTTCACCGTTCAGTTCGGAACTGTCGCCGCCTGATTCCCAGATGCTTGTAAGCAAATTAGTGAAACCACCAGCTCAATCAAAACTCGTCTGAATCGTTCCCATAAACCACCGAACGCTCAGGTTTGGCAAACAGTTTGCGTTATCATATTTCATATATCTACTACATATACCAAACCAATACTGGTGCTATAAATGCCCAAATCCTACCAAACTAGCACTAAAGTGTTTATCTGCCACAGCTTGCAAACAATGACAAAGTCTGGGAGTTCATAACATACCCAAAGAAGGCTGGAATAGAGCAATGCAAGTTGGTCACTAAAACATACCCAACACTGCATATAGAAAAAGTTTACTTATCTTTCAGCTGTTACTAAAAAATAACCTGACAAGCTTATTCACTGAAATATCTTATACCCCCTAACCTTCATGACACCATTCATTCTGACAATTTGCATCAAGTTATCTAAGCTCTGTTGAAGTATATTTAATAACCTGCATGAGAGTTCCATGGGTAATTGCTCTTCCTACACTGCAGCCACCTGATTAAATTGACACAGACATGGAGTAACAATGAAAAATCCTGGATTTTTCAAGTTAAGCGTTTGAAATTGGTTAACATGTAAAAAAAATCAGAAAAAAATTGGACATGAACAATATCAATGTAGACATTCATTCTTAGTATCTGACCTAGATTGAATCAGATAATACAAAGCCATTAATATCAGGTTTCCAGGGCCAGGCCCAGGTTCAGAGCCTGATCGAAAAGATGATAACTTTGCTACTGTACCCCAAAGTCTGTCCTGAATGAAGAAAAAGAGAGGTCCTGGGCGCATTGTCAAACCAATGCTTCAGCTGCCACGACATCAGCCCTAGATAACTGACCATGTCTCACACCAACAAAATTAGCTGACCAAGTTAGGCACACGTATGGCAACCAAGACTGAATACCCCAGATTTCGCAGGCAGTATCACAGCTCACATCAAAATTTAAAATTGAAGACGAAATGTTTTTCTTTTGTTATATTATGCTATAGAGATTTCACACTAGAAAAAAAATTAGTAAACAATAAGATGAATTTGAGGTTCTCTACAGACTTAAAACCAATTAATCAATTCAACATGAAAGAGTCAAGTTCAGCTACAAAAAATCATTTCAGAAGATGAATTGTAAGTCTTCAGAAGGTTCATAGATCAGTAGAACTTGCAAACAGTAGTAAGATTGGCAAGTAAAGCACAGTGCTTTCACGTCATTTCTGTGTAATGTAACAGAAATACTAGGAAAAGGAAGGTTAAAAAATAAAGATCATGGAAGTAGTGACAGCAAAGTTACAGGAGCACCAAAATGATGCTTCCTCCAACACAACATTAAAATGTGACGTAACTACAAAGTAACTAACACATATAAATAGATTTAACCATAACAAGAAAAATACTCTATTGACACTACCTACTTCAGTGTTTACAAAATAAAAAGAACCCTTTATGACAATACACTTCAGTGTTTACAAAATAAAAAGAACCCTTTCATTGAAATGAAAAAACTAAGCAAAGATAAGATTTCTCTGTTATCTGCAGTACTTAATGATTGTGCAAGTTTCCTTTCTGTGCTTGACAAGTCTTAAATTTAAAATTCTCTTGCTTTTGTGCTTTGCATTATCACTGTATTTTTTTTAAATCATCCTTGTGCAATATTTCTTGGCAAATCTGATTTTTCAAAAGTACAATACTATAAAAAATCTTTCCCTTAAATTCACTCAGTAACAATCAGTTTATCCGTTTACATCAATATAAAAGAAATCTAATTCTAAATATTAAACATACAAAAGCATTTTATGCTATCTATCTATCCATCCATCTTATCTCTCCAGCCATGAATTTCAGACTAAAAAGGCAACATATCTCAATACACTGAACTGCTGACTGAACTTTTCCTTGTTTAAATACAAACTAACTTTTCCCCCTGTGAAATAAAGAAAGCCTGTTGCACTTCCCCCCTTCACAAGGTCTCCTCTTACTAAGAAGTGTTATCATCACTGCGATGTAATAAATATTTACTCCAGACCAGCCAATACAGCCAGTTCAACATCCAAAGATTAATACTTCCATTTATAGGCTTCATAACACTCACACTAAACACAAGGGAGTTCACTTAATCACATACAAATGAGAGACAGAAAGAAATCACCACAAACTGTGGCTGCCATACAAAGATCATCATTAGCATCCCTCCCACCAACAACACATTTTTCCTGTAACTTAGCCGTAGAGTTGCAAAATTTTTACGTAACACACTAGAAACGTCCAGAAGAGTGGGGAAAATAAGTGGAATATCCGAGAAGCATCTTTGTTTTTCATCTGTTTCTGAGTGGTCTCAACCTTGTGCCGAAAGAATGTCTCTTGCATGCAAAGAAAAAAAAAAAAAAACAGGATGAAACTGGTAACGAGTCCTCTGTAGAGGTCTTCATTGCTCCAAAATATTTTCAAAGGAATTCATTCCACAAGGGTGTTTTCTACTACAAGGAACACAGCGTAGAATACAAAATAAGACATCGTATTTCAAACATAACTGGGACAAATGACTAGTTACTAAGAAAATTTTTGAACAAGCTTTTACATCATGGGTACTACTGCAGAATCATGACATCAATACTGAGCTAACTAAAAAAAGAAACTGGGGACAACTTTCCTCGATAAGTTCACAATGCCCTTGCGCCAAAGCTACATGTGGGTACAGTAAGTTATATGGTTTTTTAATAGGACACCTAGACCAGGAAAAATAAACCCTAAATACTCAACATAATGACTGGAATTCAAGTCAAGAGTTTCATAGAAAATAGCACATGTGAGACCATTTCAAGGGTCACTTGGGAAATCTTCTTTTGCAAGGATTAAATATGACAAAAATACCTAAGACACTAATGTATACACAAAATCATGGTTAAGGGGAAAGGAATATTCCTTGGGAGCCTGTACGTATAGAAAAGCCCATAAAAACGACTGCAACAGTTCCTGTACTGCGTTCAACCAATGCAGGTGTGAAAAATGTTAAGACCAATTAACCCTGTAAAATTGAAAACATCCTGATACGTATATATATATATATATTAAAAAAACCAAATTGCACACAGTAAGAGGGCAAAGGACTCTAAGGCTTATATAAACTGTCTTACATTCAAGGGTTTAAGTTATTTCCCAAATTTGTGAAATCATAGTTCTGGTTATGATGGCCTTGCAGAGCATTTCAACAGCAGCGATCATGACAGGGAGCAATTGAAGTGTTTTTTTTTTAAGAGTAAATGCAAAAGGACTGGAAAAAGCGCTTAGGATTCTGAGAGTTAATGAAATACATGAACAAAAAATACTCAGGAACTGAGTTACAAAAGGAGAGTTTTATCTGAAAGGTATAAAATGTCAAGACAAAAATCAAGCAAACTTTACACAGTAAGAAAATACAGTACATCAGAAAATCAATGCTCCACAGACTGAATGTTCCCTTACTGTAAGATTACCTAAACAAAATATGAAAGGAGGCGTAATTTCAACTGCATCTTTTCCAGTAACTGTTCATCCTTCCCGAACTGTTATTACTCATTTTACTTTCACAAATAAAAACTTTCACAACTCTACATGCAAGACCCTTCTCTGCAATTTCACAAAGAGGACAGAATCGACTATCGACAGACTGCACTGGTTCATTAAAAATCATCCTGCATTGCGAGTGACGAAAACGACCGACTGGGCATGCCTTGACATTGGCTTTTCCTTGAAAGTCTGCAAAAACACAACACAATCCTTCTAAAATACGATACACTTTTTCTTTAGATTCAACTGTCCTGTATGATTCCTCTTCCTCTTGTGTTCCCTCTGCAATAAAAAGGGGACAACATTACCAAATTGATTTGCAATAACAGGTAAAAAGAAGACAATTAGTTAGGATGTGTGATGAAAGGGAAGAAGTGGCAGTTGATAAGAAAAGCAATACAAATAGAAAGGAAGTAGGGCAGAGCTTGAAGAAGGTCTGGAAACCTAGAGCTGATAGAATAGTTCAGGCAGAACAAGTACAGGATGGATAAAGAAAAGAACTCTTTCATGTCCGACCCAATAGATTTTTTAATGGTAAGATTAGTCAATATATATTAAAAGACAGTCATAGGGTTTTATAAAAATACTGATAATAATAATTATAATAATTACATCTTCTGATCTCTCTAAATACAATGTAAAAGGCATTGTTCTCTAAATAATAATAATATAATAATAATATTAAAGTACCACTGCAAAGGATGGATGCTGGGTACCAACTCTAGAAAAGAGGCAACAAAATTAGTAACCATCTGATGTTCATGGACGACATCAAGCTGTAAGGTAAGAGCATCAAAGAAATAGATACCAATGGAGTTTGGAATAGAATAATGTGCTTTGGTCAACATACAAAAAGGCAAAGTGACAAGGACCTAATGGATAAAGCTACCTGATAGAAATAGCATCAAACACATAGATGAGACAATAGAAATACCTGGGAGAGGATATAAAACACTAAGAAATGAAGGATGCAATCAGGAAAGAATATATATGCAGTGACTTAAGGTGATGATACTCAGGTCAAAACTCAATGCCAGAAACATAAAGATAGCCATAAACACATGGGCAGTACCAGTAATCAGATACAGCACAGGAGTAGTGAAGTGGACGAATGCTGAACTCCACAGCATAGACCTGAAAACTATGTAACACATGACAATACACAAAAAACTACACCCAAGAGCAAATACAAGTGCAGACAGACTATAAATAACATGACCATGAGAGGAAGTAGAGAGAGGTCTATTAAGCATAGATGACTACGTCAACATTGAAAGCAGAGCACAGGGGCAATACGTACATACCTGAAAACCAGTGAAGATGAGCGGCTAAGGAGTGCATGGGAAGAAGGACTGATAGAAGAAGACCCAGAAATATACCAACAGGAGAAAGAAAACCAGAACAGAGGAATGGCACAGCAAACCGATGCATGAACAGTTCATGAGACAGACTAAAGAACTGGCCAGCAACGAAACATGGCAATGGCTACAGAGGGGAGAACTCAAGAAGGAAACCGAAGGAATGCTATCAGCAACACAAGATCAGGCCCTAGGTACCAGATATGTCCAAAGTGCAACAGATGGAAATAACATATCACCCATGTGCAGGAAGTGCAATATGAAATACTAGATCATAAATCACATAGCAAGTGAATGCCCAGTGCTTGCACAGAACCAGCACAAAAAGGAACATGATTCAGTTGCAAAAACCCTCCACTGGAGCCTGCTCAAGAAACACCAGCTAGCTTGCAGTAATAAGTGGTACGAACACCAACTTGAGGGAGTGATAGAAAATGATCGGACAAAGATCCTCTGGGACTATGTTATCAGAACAGATAGGGTGATACATGCCAATAGACCAGACTTGATGCTGACTGACAAAATCAAGAAGAATGTATCACTCACTGATGTCGCAGTGCCATGGGACACCAGAGTAGATGAGAAAGAAAGAGAAACAATGGGTAATTACATACCCAGATCTAAAAATGATATTGTTATAATACAATAAAGTTTCATACATACTTACCTGGCAGATATATACATAGCTAAGACTCCGTCGTCCCCGACAGAAATTCAAATTTCGCGCCACTCGCTACAGGTAGGTCAGGTGATCTACCGGCCTGCCCTGGGTGGCAGGACTAGGAACCATTCCCGTTTTCTACTCATATATTTTCTCTTCCACCTGTCTCCTTGCGGGGAGGCTGGGTGGGCCCTAATCGTATATATCTGCCAGGTAAGTATGTATGAAACTTTATTGTATTATAACAATATCATTTTCATACAATCAACTTACCTGTCAGATATATACATAGCTGATTGGCACCCTTCGGTGGAGGGTAAGAGACAGCTACTACTAGAATAGACAGGTAAACAACTCTGTTGTAGGTATAAAATAAAAACCAAATTGGTTCCTACCTGATAGGTGGTAGACTTCGTGGGTGTTTTCCCCGTAGTCTGCATCAACCTCCAAGAAACTTTAGCGAGATATGTGATCTATGGCCAAGAATTCTTGTGGGTCTGCCGAAGGGGTCTTATCCACTTACTCGGCAGAGCCTGAAAGGACTTTGTCAATGGGTGCTGATCTACTTACATGACAACACACCTTATTAAGGAGCATACAACCAATCCCGACCACCTGATCCTAACCACCATGTTAGTATTAAAAATTGCTCAGAGTTATCCCCAACTCTTCGCAACAACCGTAACTCAACCACAATGCACAAGCACACAATAATTTTCAAAAAAAAAAATTTTATCTAATATAAGATATCACAAAGAGTTCCTTACTAAACTGAAGTGACTGGCCGTTTGTGCGGCAACTGCACTTGTTCAGCAGAAAGTCTAGAACATATCTATTAGACTTAAGTAATAAAAAAAAAAAAACTTAAGGATTGTTGTAAGCTCCTGTACCCAGGATTGTGCCCGCAGACACAAAAGGACCTAATGAAAAACATTTTTCATAGGTCACACGCACGTCCTTCAAATAGTGAGCCGCAAACACAGAATTACATCTCCAATATGTCGCTTCCAAGATATTCTTCAGCGACATATTTCTCTGCTCTCACTTCATGAGCTCTTACTCTCAGAAGTTTTAAAGAATCGTCCGTGCAAGCCTTATGAGCGTCCATAATTACGTTCCTGACAAAAAAGGCTAATGCATTCTTAGACATAGGTCTTGATGGATCCTTCACTGAGCACCACAGGCCTTGTCTAGAACCTCCCAACTGTTCCTTCTTCTTTAAGTAAAACTTTAAAGTCCTTACCGGGCAAAGAGACCTCTCCGGTTCCCTGCCGACGAGACCCGATAATCCTTTTATTTCGAAGTTTCTCGGCCAGGGGTTCGAAGGATTTTCATTCTTCGCCAAGAATAATTCCTTGAAGGAACAGATGGCTGAATCTACATTGAACCCGACTTTGTCACTAAGGGCGTGCAGTTCGCTAACCCTTTTTGCCGTCGCCAGTGACAAAAGGAATAAACATTTTCTTGTTATATCACGAAACGAGGCCAAATGTAGGGGTTCAAATCTCTCTGAAGTCAAGAACTTCAGTACTACGTCTAGATTCCAGTTAGGGGGAGAAGTCATTCTAGACTTCTTGGTCTCAAATGACCTAATCAGATCATGCAGATCCTTATTGTTTCCCAAATCTAGGCCTCTATTCCTAAAGACGGCCGATAGCATACTCCTATAGCCCTTTATCGTGGCTACGGAGAGGTGCGACTCTTCCCTCAGAAATAACAGAAAAATCAGCTATTTCTGCTACAGAGGTACTGGAGGAGGACAACTTCTTTGACTTACACCACCTTCTAAAAACTTCCCACTTGGATTGATAAACCCGGATAGTGGAAGTTCTCCGGGCTCTAGCGATCGAGCTTGCTGCTTTACTAGAAAAGCCTCTCGCTCTGACAAGTCTTTCGATAGTCGAAAGGCAGTCAGAGCGAGAGCGGGGAGGTTTTGATGAACCTCTCGAAGTGTGGTTGTCTGAGAAGATCCCTCCTTTGTGGAAGGGATCTGGGGAAGTCTACTATCCACTCCAGTACCTCTGGAAACCATTCTTGAGCTGGCCAAAAGGGGGCTATCAGGGTCATTCTTGTCCCCTTTGAAGTCACAAACTTCCTGAGTACTTGCCCCAGAATCTTGAATGGGGGAAATGCGTAAACGTCTACCTGAGACCAATCTAGTAGGGAAGGCGTCTACCTGCTAGAGCTCTGGATCTTCTACCACTGACCACTGAAAGAAACTTCCAGTCTCCTCGAGAGGAACGTGGCAAAGAGGTCGACATGAGGAGTTCCCCAAAGAGACCAGAGCTTGAGGCAAACTTCTGAGTGGAGGGGCCACTCGGTATGAAGGACCTGGTTCCTCCTGCTCAGCCTGTCCGCTCGTACGTTCCTTACTCCCTGAACGAACCTCGTCAAGAGAGAGATGTTCCTCTGGGATGTCCACAACAGAAGTTCTCTCGTGAGTTCGTAAAGGGCATACGAGTGAGTACCTCCTTGCTTCCGAATGTATGCCAGAGCGGTTGTATTGTCCGCATTTACTTGAACTATTTTGTTGCAAACTAACGGTTCAAAGCTCTTTAGAGCTAGGTGTACAGCTAGCAGTTCTTTGCAGTTTATGTGCCAGGACACTTGAAGAGCATTCCAAGTGCCTGACACTTCTCTCTTTCCCAAAGTTGCTCCCCAACCTTTTTCCGACGCGTCGGAAAACAATACAAGGTTTGGGCTCTGTATTTCCAGGGAAGTACCTTTGTTTTCCCTCAGGAGGGAGTAAACCACCATTCTAGATGACGTTTTATCAGATCTGAATGGGAAAAAAGTCCCGAGAGTAGTCCTGTCTTCATGTTCCACGAACTTCTGAGGAAGAACTGAAGAGGACGGAGATGAAGTCTTCCTAGGTGAAAGAACTGTTCGAGCGAGGAAAGGGTCCCTAACAGGCTCAACCATTCCCTCGCCGAAGTCCGTTCCTTCCTTAGGAAGAGAGAGACTTTTTCTAAACCTCTCGCTAGTCTCTCTTGAGAAGGAAATACTTGAAAACCCCGAGAATCCATCCGAATCCCCAGATAGACCAAGTTCTGGCTGGGGATCAGTTGGGACTTCTCGAGGTTCACGAGTAATCCTTAAAGTCTTATAAGGTTTAGTGTCACATTCAGGTCCTCCAAACACTGTTCCTCTGACTTTGCTCTGATAAGCCAGTCGTCTAGATAAAGAGATATACTGATTCCTTTCAGATGAAGCCATCTCGCCACATTTTTCAAAAGGTTCGTGAAAACCTGAGGCGCCGTCGACAGGCCGAAGCACAAGGCTCTGAATTGGAAGATCCTTCCCCCCGTCATGAAACGGAGGTACTTCTTCGACGAAGGATGGATCGGGACGTGAAAATATGCGTCCTGGAGATCCAGAGACACCATCCAATCCCCTTGGCGAAGAGCCGCCAGGACTGAAGCAGAGGTTTCCATGGAGAACTTCTGTTTTTGAACAAACTTGTTCAGAGCGCTGACGTCCAGACTGGTCTCCATCCCCCCGAGGCTTTCGCAACCAAGAAAAGACGATTGTAAAACCCCGGGGAGCTTTGATCCAGCACAAGTTCTATAGCTCTCTTGTCCCACATCTGATCCACCATTTGTTGAAGAGTATCTTTCAACACAGGGTCCTTGTAATTGGCGGACAATTCCCTCGGAGTTGACGGTCAGGGGAGGATTGTCCAGGAAAGGAATGAGATATCCCTCTGAAGAACCGACATCGACCAAGGATCTGTGTCGATGCGAGTCCAGGCTTCCGCAAATCCCCGGAGCCTGGCACCTACTGGTGTTTGGAGGAGCGCCACTTCACTTTCCCCTTTTAAAGGGGCGGAACGAGGCTCGACCTCTCTTCTCGGTCGTTTTCCTTTTAGCGGTAACTCTAGTTGGAGGGCCGCCTCGAAAGGGCCGAACAGGAGTAGACGTCACTTTCTTTTCTCTCCCATCATTACTGGTCTCTTCTTCCTGGACGATTGCAGGAGAAGATCTTGAGTCGCTTTCTCCGTCCAGCGATCGTGAAATATCCTTCACCAACTGTGACGGGAACAGAAATCAGACCTAGGGGCGAATAACAAAGCTGCTCTTTGTGAGTGTGATACTGCTTTCGTCAAGAAAGCGCTAAACACAGATCTCTTCTTCAAGAGACCTGCTCCAAACAAGGAAGAACTTCCCCTGAGCCGTCTTGCACCGCCTTGTCAATACATGACAGAATTGCTAGGAGTACATCCGGTTCTAGCCCTTCAGGGGCATGAGCCTTCTTGGACATCACCCCAAGGGAAGGGACCAATCTAGGAAGTTAAAGACTTCTAGAATGTGAAAAAGTCCCTTGAGGAGATGATCCAACTCTGAAAGGCCCCAAGTAATCTTAGCCGTGTGAAGGCTATGTCTCCTGGATGCGTCTACCAGACTGGAAAAGTCAGCTTCAGCTGAAGCAGGGAGAGTGAGACCCATATTCTCCCCAGTCTGGTACCAAATCCCTCTCTTGCCGGTCAGTCTAGGGGGAGGCATGCAAAAGACTGTCCTTACTAGCTCCTTCTTAGTAAGCATCCAGTTATCCAGCGATTGCAGAGCTCTCTTCATAGAAATCGTCGGTCTCATCTTCACGAAAGCCGACGATTTCGGAGTCTTCGAGCATGAAAAACAGAGAACGAGGCGAAGGAGGAGCGGCAGGGATCAATGCGTCTCCGTATTCCTGGAGAAGGAGAGCTGTCAAGACTTTGTAGTTCGACAGTCCTTCCTTACTGTGAGACTCGTCCTCTGATTCCTCTTCCATAATCGGATCAGTAGGAGAGACCACTTCTCGTTCCGGGTCTTCTTGTCCAACAATTCTCTCTACTGGGGACAAACTCCTAATAGGAGAGGGGCTAAGAGAGTGTAA
The DNA here is from genome assembly GCF_015104395.2 of Macrobrachium nipponense. Classification (NCBI taxonomy): domain Eukaryota; kingdom Metazoa; phylum Arthropoda; class Malacostraca; order Decapoda; family Palaemonidae; genus Macrobrachium; species Macrobrachium nipponense. Next base: position 3,955,924 of record NC_061105.1, on the reverse strand, counting down.
AGAGCTCCTATCTTGACTGGCTCTTCGTACTTGGCTGGCGCCTCGCGCCTTGGCTGGCGCCTCGCGCCTGGCTGCGCCTCGCGCCTTGGCTGGCGTCTCGCGCCTGGCTGACTCCTCGCGCTTGGCTGGCGCCTCACGCCTGGCAAGATCCTCGCGCTTGGCTGGCGTCTCGCGCCTGACTGACTCTTCGCGCTTGGCTGGCGCCTCGCGCCTGACTGGTGCCTCGCGCCTCTGAAAAGTCTCGCGCCTGACTGACATCTCGTGCCTTGTTGAAGACTCGCGTCTTCCTGAAGTCCCTTCCTTGCGTGACAGATGTTCTTCTTGAGCCTCACGCTTGGATGAATGCTCACGCCTGTTTGTTACTCCGCGCTCGGCTGAAGCTACTGATCTGGCAGACGTATCCCATCTGGGAGAATCCTCTTGTCTGTAATGCGTTTCTCGCTTGTCTGACTCTCTCTTAGAGGACGCTTCTCGTCTGTAGGACGCCTCGCGCTTGGCTGTTGCTACGCGCTTGTCTGGCGGATCCAGATCTTCCCACGAGTCTCTATCTGAGATCTCAAAAGACTCACGTCTCACAGGAGCCTCACTCCTGGTGGGAGAAGGAAGACGAGTCTTCTTGACCGGCACGTCTGACGTCTTTCTTACGAGGAGGATCCTTCGAAAGGACTCCTACTAGGGCGGAAAGCTGTTCCTGTACCGCCAAAATGATCCTTTTGGACGCTTCTCCTGCGTCTTCTTGAACGGGAGAGGTAGACCTCGAAGGCGTGTTGCCCCATCATGGGACGGCGAAACCCTCTTCGCCTTCTTGATAGAAGGAGGTTCTTCTTCCGAAAAGCGTTCTGGGCTTGAATCCAAACCAGGATCTCTCCAGTGCCTTTTCAGGGGCCTGGACAAGTCTGAATCCTTCCACCCTCGTTTAGGAGAGGGAGAAGCGGACGAAGAGAAGCACTCTCTGAGGACGCTTTTTCGATAGCGGTCCTGAGCAGGCTGTCTATACACAGCACCTGCTGAAGGGACGCCTGACCGGGGGGAATTCTCCACAACCTCCGTACGGCTTTCGACTTTCCTTCTCCTCTGGGCTTGGGAGCTTGGAAGAGGTCTAGGCCTGGGAGCGTCGCAGAGACGGTCAGACGCCCCCTCCACAACACTGGGGACACTCACTTCACTAAAGTCACTTTCACCATCCTTACCTTTTATGGCAGCCATTTCGGATTTCATCCTGTGAAGCGTAGCCTTCAGTTCAGCAATTTCCGAAGAAAAAAAAAAAAAAAAAAAAAAAAAAAAAAAAAAAAAAAAACTGAATCTGAATGTACGGCCAGTGAGGGTCCTGATACAGAATCATAATTAAGAGAAGAGTTAGAATTATCCAAAGGCTCAATAGGCCTTGTACAACTACCCGCCATCTTAGATGCAGCCCTTCTGACTCTATCCCTTTCTAACTTCTTCAAGTAAGAAGTTAGAGTCTTCCATTCCTCAACATTCAACCTTTCACACTCATGACAGGTGTTAGAAATAGAACAATCAAAACCCCTACATTTGCGACATACAGTGTGAGGATCAACCGAAGCTTTCGGTATCCTCACCTTGCAGCCTACATTCACACACATTCTCACACAAACACTTGAATCAGACATTCTGAAGAAAAATAAAAAAGCAAGTCCAAATCCAGTCCACAGTAGCGAATGCCAAAACAACGATCCAGGTACGTCACCAAAAGTCCACAAAAAGATGATCAATTGCTTAGAAAAGCGAATTCCAGTCAAGAGGTGGCAGCAACGATGTTGATACCACCGGCGACAGAAAATATATGAGTAGAAAACGGGAATGGTTCCTAGTCCTGCCACCCAGGGCAGGCCGGTAGATCACCTGACCTACCTGTAGCGAGTGGCGCGAAATTTGAATTTCTGTCGGGGACGACGGAGTCTTAGCTATGTATATATCTGACAGGTAAGTTGATTGTATGAAAATAGAAATAAGAAGGATATGGGTTATGCCAGTGGAAATTGTATCCATAATCATAGGAACAACAGACACAATCCCAAGATCCCCATAAAGGAACTTGGAAAAACTAGATCCTGAAATAGCTCCTGGACTCAAGCAGAGGAGCGTGCTATTAGAAAGCGCAGATACGTCTATTGAGGAAAATGACGAACTCCTAAGGAGGCAGGATGCAACCCAGAACCATACACTATAAATACCACCCAGTTAAATAGGATGACTGAGATAGGAAAAAAAAAAAAAATAATAATAATAAATAATATACGTACATCTTTTCTGATCTCTCTAACTAAGGTGTAAAAGGCATCGTCAACTCCCATGCGAGTCTTGGCTGAAGTCTCGATAAACGGAATGTCATAGTTTCTTGCAACTTCCCGCGCTTGTTGCATGTCCATGGCACGAACCTGAAGGTCGCACTTGTTACCCACCACTGGAAAAAATGACGATAACTTATCAAACCGCCTGTGCACAATGTCTAAAATGCCTTGGTATATAAAAAAAAAAAACATGATCTTTAAAATGCAACAATTTGGGACGAATTAAACTTGACACTAAAAATGAGACTTGCTCAGATCAAGTGAATGAGAATATCATAATAGTACTTTAAACTGGTTAATAAACCAGAATACATACTTGAAATAATACTAAAGTTAATAATTGTGCATATATCATCATACTTGTTTATTGAAGTAGAGACAGATTTGGCTCTTTTGTATCATTCTGAAAGAATAAATTGGAATGTAAACAACCTTCCTTCCCATAATGTGCTCTGGAGTGTCATATTCTGTTCAAACCCTCCATCATACAAATTCATCCAACCTGTTCCTATTAGAAATAAATATTTCTCAGAATCAGACAAAAGACACATTCAGGCTCCAGCCAAAAAACTCAAAGGCAACGAAACAAAGCAACACTCACAATGGATACTTACAAACCATAGGTACAACATCTGCATCCTTCACTCGTTTTATTTGTTCACGATATGTACTAATGTCTTCAAATGATTTAGCATTGTTGACAGCAAACACGAGGAGAAAACCCTCCCCTGTCCGCATATACTGGTCACGCATTGCACTGAAATAAAAGACATACACAGTACAGTATGTTGCATATATACAGAATGATGAAATACTTATAATGTTTAGGCCACAGGCCAATCACTGGAACCTACAAGGAGATTCAGAACTGAAATGGAAATTTGAGTAAAAAGCTTTCAAAGGTGCAAAAGAAGGGAAACCACACAGTTGCACTAAGAAACAACTGTTAAGAGAGGGTAGAAGTAAGAGGGGAAGAAAGAGACTATAAATGGAGGTAGTAAAGGAAAAGAAATGGACAGGGTTACTACAAAGAACCTGAGTAATGCCTACAGAGCACCATATAAAGTGCACTGATGCCATTAACCCCCTCTGGGGTTTCGGAAACTAGTAATGAAGTCCGATTTGCAAATGCAACTCGCCTTCCAACACTGAACAGACTGAAAGTGAGCTATCTCACCTATACTCCTCTTGGCCAGCTGTATCGAGGATATCTAAAAGACAGGTTTCTCCATCGATAACCACTTGCTTACGGTATGAATCTTCTATTGTAGGATCATATTCATCAACAAAACTGTGGAAAAGAAAAAGTAAACATCATGCACAATAGCAGTATCAACATTGCAATATTATAACTATTATTATTCTTCAGAAAGATGAACCCTATTCATATGAAACCAGCCAACTGGTGCCAATGACTTGAAAATCAAACTTCAAAAGGATATGGTGTTCAGAAAGAAGAGATCACTCATTGACAAAGATAAACTAGTAAATTAACAGACAAAAACAAATGAATATGTACAAGGTCAATTATTTTTGGGCAGTAATGCACTACATTCATGGCTGAGTATGGTAAGCAAATCACATTATGAGAGAGGAATTGTAGAAGTACAGTAAAAAGAGGCTGGGAAAAAAGACAGATACCAAAGACTGAGATGGTTTGGACACAGGAGGAAATTAGAAGAGGAACGGTTGATTAGAAAACCAGTAGCTTAGCAGGATGAAGACTCATGGATGGGACAAGAAATTAAAGAGCTAAGAGACAGATGACCGAGACCTCACGAGAGTTTGGAGAGATAATACATGTGAAAACATGCAACAGAAAAGAATGGAGAAAATTCATATCAATATTTACCTGTTAAACAAAAAAGTTGATGTATAAAAGCTTACACTGTAATTCTACACCAAATCCTATGAATTTTTCATTAATACGTACTATTTAAGGAAAATGAGACAATGACCCCAACAGAAAGTGACAGAAGGCCTCTCCACAGTAGTCGTCAGAAGTGGAGAAACAATGTTCCTAGACAATCCAAGGATTAAAGGCTCCGGATACTGGCTATTTTAATTACATACAAAGAACTCCCTGTTGCTATAATTACTGTATGGATCTATATTACTAATTCCTCTATATGTAGGAAGACCTCTATCTTTTCCTCATACACACATATAATCGCCAAGGTGTAAGGATGTGAGAAAAAGATGGCAAAAATAAAATAGAATACCTGAACATTAAGTGCACAAACTATTTACAATGTAAGGTTAATATTGGGTCGAAACTGACCAGGATAATGAATTTTCTATCTGACACAGAAGCTGTAAAACAGGATAATTCAGTATACGTACAATACAACAATATTGAAATGTGAGAAAATGGACATACTTACTGATTCTGAATAAGTTGAATGGTGAGTGCACTTTTACCCACACCTCCAGCTGTGAGAAAAAGAGAAAGAAAGATATGGAATAAGCACAGTATGAGGATGGAGCTATACAATACACTCTTACTTTTAGACAATACAAAATCCAGTTTAATTATATATACTGACCTTTATGTCATCAAAACCTCAGGCTGTACCCAAAATTAATAATACAAATATTATATACGTAAATAACCACATGAAAGGTGAAGAATCAAAGACCAGGTACCAAGCGCTTTCGTGTATTGCGTACACTTCTTCGGGGTACAAAGTAAAATAAATAAATAGAAACATAAACAAGAAAATTTCACAGAACAAAGATCAAAGCCGTTAACAAGCAAATTATCATTACAAATTGTCACTACCAAACAAGTAAGAATACTTTAAAAGTGCTTAAGAACTGAAACTGCAGTTAGTATAACAGGCTGTTGCTAAAAGGTGACATTGTATTTCCCTACAATTTTATAAACAAGGTAACTATCTAATTTTAAATTAGATAGTTACCTTGTTTATAAAATTGTAGGGAAATACAATGTCACCTTTTAGCAACAGCCTGTTATACTAACTGCAGTTTCAGTTCTTAAGCACTTTTAAAGTATTCTTACTTGTTTGGTAGTGACAATTTGTAATGATAATTTGCTTGTTAACGGCTTTGATCTTTGTTCTGTGAAATTTTCTTGTTTATGTTTCTATTTATTTATTTTACTTTGTACCCCGAAGAAGTGTACGCAATACACGAAAGCGCTTGGTACCTGGTCTTTGATTCTTCACCTTTCATGTGGCTATTTACGTACATATTTGTCACGTGCTGTTTGGTGACTTATTGCTGACAAATATTATATATATACACTCAGGAATCAGAAAGGACCAGCTACTTTAAGTTTCCGGCCTGTAATACTTTTCAATACAATTTTCGATGGAACTCCGACTCAAGCATAATTCACTTTGCAAATGAGAAAGAGTTCTACAGTAAAAAATGATATTGTTATTTTACAATAGTTTTGTACATACTTACCTGGCAGACCTATACTTAGCTTACGTCTCTGACGTCACGACAGAATTCAAAACTCGCGGCTAACGCGACAGGTAGGTCAGGTGATCTACCTTACCCGCCGCTGGGAGGCGGGTGTAAGAACCATCATACCTTTCTTGCCAGATTTTTTCTCTCTTATACCTGTCTCCTGAGGGGAGGCTGGGTGGGCCATCAATCGTATATGTCTGCCAGGTAAGTATGTACAAAACTTTATTGTTAAAATAACAATATCATTTTTGTACATGAACTTTCCTGTCAGACATATACTTAGCTGATTGACACCCTTGGTGGAGGGTACAAGACAGAAAATAAAAAACAAAGAAAAGGTAAACAACACCTGTTGTAGGATAAACATCCTTGGTTCTTACCTGTTTAGGCTGAAGACTTCATAGATACTGTCTATTAGTCTGCATAGCCATAAGAGCTACAGCGAGGGCGTGACCTACAGCTGAAAGACTCTTTGGGTCTACTAATGGGACTTGATATCCGCTTACTTAGTAGAATCCAAGTCGGATCATGTCAATGGGGGTTCGCCTCTTCTATGACAGAACCTGTCCACTACCAACGCAGGGAGCTTCAAACCAAATCCGATCACCTAACCAAACTAATGTTATTAGCATTACGAAACGAAAAAACAAAAAAGATGCCTACCTGCATCATTTTTCATACAACCATATTGAACTCAATTACCAAAAAAAACAAGGGGAAAAAACTACTAAGGATATGTTCAGCTCCCTGCCCCAGCACCGAATTCGCCGATACGTACGGGCCTAACGCGAAGCACTCGTCATACGTAATACTGACGTCTTTTAGGTAGTGGTTGGCGAATACTGAATTACATCTCCAGAATGTAGTTTTCATCAGATTCTGAAGAGACATATTCTTCTTAAAGGCCAAGGAAGTTGCTATTGCTCTACTTCATGAGCCTTGACTTTTAAGAGCTTGAAATGTTCTTCATCACAAGATCTATGTGCTTCTTTCACAACACTTCTAATGAAGAAAGACAGCGCATTTTTCGACAATGGTATGCTGGGGTCCTTTACAGAGCACCATAGTCTGTCCTCAATGCCCTTAAGGGTTTTCTTCTTCTGAAGGTAGTATTTTAAACTCCTAACAGGGCAAAGAGTTCTTTCAGGTTCTTCCCCTAACTAGGGCAGACAAACACGAACCTCAAAGCTCCTTGGCCAAGGATTTGAGGGGTTCTCATTTTTTGCTAAAAACGAAGGAAGGAAGGAACAAACTACGGAATCTCCTTTGAAACCTACCCTTCCTTCTAGGGCATGAATCTCACTAACCCTTTTAGCAGATGCTAAAGCCATGAGAAAGAGAGCTTTCCTCGTGAGATCTTTGAAGGAGGCTAAATGTGGTGGTCAAACCTAGCGGACCTCAGGAAGCGAAGAACCACATCCAGATTCCAACTTGGAACTTGTTCGTTCGAAGTTTTCTTGGAAGATTCAAAAAGATCTTAATAGATCATGAAGATCTTTGTCATTCGAAAGATCTAAATTCCTATGTCTGAACACCGCAGCCAGCATGCTACGGTATCCTTTGATAGTAGATACTGCCAAACCGCATTTTTCTCTGAGGAAAACTAGGAAATCTGCTATCTGAGTCACAGAGGTACTGGAAGAGGAAAACTTCTTGTTCCTGCACCAACGGCGAAAGACGTCCCACTTCGACTGGTAGACTTTAAGGGTCGAAGGTCTTCTAGCTGAGGCGATAGCCTTAGCAGCTTTTGTCGAAAACCCCTTCGCTCTGACAAGACTTTTGACAGTCGAAAGCCAGTCAGATTGAGAGCGGGGAGGTTTCTGTGATACCTGTCGAAGTGGGGTTGTTTGAGCAAATCTTGTCTTTGTGGCAGTGCTCTTGGAAAGTCCACCAACCATTCCAGTACCTCTGTGAACCAATCTTGGGCGGGCCACGGAACGGAGCTACTAGCGTCATTCTTGTCCTCTCCGAGATAGCAAATTTCTTGAGGGTTTGTCCTAGTACTTTGAAGGGGGGAAAGGCGTAGACGTCTAACCCTGTCCAATCTAGGAGAAACGCATCCACTGAAATTGCTCCTGGGTCTGAGATCGGGGAGCAATAAAGTTCGATTCTTGCGTTCTTTGCTGTTGCAAAGAGATCGATGTGAGGTCTGCCCCATCTTCTCCACAGGTCTTGGCATACTTCTGAGTGGAGGGTCCACTCGGAAGGCAGGAGTTGATTCTTCCTGCTCAGGAGATCGGCCCTGACGTTCCTTTCTCCCTGTACGAATCTGGTGAGAAGACTGATTTTCCTCGTTTGAGGACCACAGCAGAAGATCCCTTGCTGTTTGTACAGGGAGAAGGAGTGCGTCCCCCCCTGTTTCTTGATGTACGCCAAGGCTGTTGTGTTGTCCGAATTGACCTGCACTACTGCATTCCGGACGTGGGGTTCGAAGGCTTTCAAAGCCATCCAGACTGCCATCAACTCTTTCTTGTTGATGTGCCAGGACACCTGATCCCCCTTCCAGGTGCCTGACACTTCTCTTGTCCCGAGTTGTCCGCTCCCCAACCTGCCTCCGAAGCGTCGGAAAAACAACACATGGCTGGGGATTTCGGCATGTAGAGAGACATTCCTTCCACAAATCGAAGTGGGTCGTTCCACCACCGAAGGTCTCTCTTGATTCCTCTTGAGATCTTGAAGGAGAACTCCAGAATCTATGGGAGAGGACGCCTCCATTTCTGGTATAGGAAGAACTGTAGAGGCCTGAGATGCAACCTTCCTAGAGAAACGAATTGCTCCAGCGAGGAGAGTGTCCCCAGCAGACTCATCCACTCCCTCGCTGTGCATGCATCTTTCTCTAGGAAGGTCGTTATTTTCTCGTAGCGACGGAAAAGCCCGAAAAGCCAGAGAAGCTATCCGAATCCCCAGATAGATCCTCTCTTGACTGGGGATTAATTGAGACTTCTGGAAGTTCACCAGAAGTCCCAGCGAACTTGCCAATGTAAGGGTCTTTTGAAGGTCCTCCAGACATCTTTCTTGAGACTCTGCTCTGATTAGCCAGTCGTCGAGATAAAGCGACACCCTCACTTCCTCCAAACCAAATGTAGCCACTGCGCCACGTTCTTCATTAACCCCGTGAAAACTTGGGGTGCAGTTGATAGGCCGAAGCACAAGGCCTTGAATTGGAAGATGTTTCCTCCCATCATGAATCGTAGATACTTCCGTGAAGAAGGATGGATCGGCACATGAAAGTAAGCGCCCTGAAGGTCTAGAGACACCATCCAGTCCCCTGGACGAAGAGCCGCTAACACTGAGGAAGTTGTCTCCATGGCGAACTTCCTCTTTCCACAAAGACGTTCAGGGCGCTTACATCCAACACCGGTCTCCATCCTCCTGTGAGTTCTTTCGGAACTAGGAACAGTCTGTTGTAAAAGCCCGCAGAGCGGGGATCTTTCACTAGTTCTATAGCCTCCTTCTCTAGCATGAGATCTACTGCTAGAGAAAGGGCTTGATTCATGATGGGGTCCTTGTACTTGGCTACCAACTCCCTCGGAGTTGTCGTCAATGGTGGTCTTGACGAGAAGGGAATGAGGTATCTGACAATCGATAGGGACCAATTGTCCGCCCCTTTGTGGGCCCAGACGTCGGCAAATTTCAGTAGTCTGGCACCCACTGATGTCTGGAGTCCTTGACCGCTATTTCTTCCCTCTGACTGACTTCGAGAAGGTTTTACCTCTCTTAAAAGGTCTAGTCCCTCTGGTTGCAGAACTCTGACAGCGGGTCCTCCTCGAAAGGGCTCCTGTCTCAGAGGAGTCTCTTTCTTGGTCTTGGGTTGGAAGACAGAGCGAGGTTTCCTGGCCGCCTGGGCTAACATATCCTGAGTAGCCTTAGCTGAAAGGGCACTCGAGACATCTTGGATAATTTTCTTGGGGAACAGAAGAGGAGAGAGTTGAGCATACAAGAGCGATGCCCTTTGTGCATGAGACACTGCCTTCGTGAGAAACGAACAGTAGACCGACCGTTTCTTAAGCACTCCAGCTCAAACAGTGAGGAGACTTTCACTCGATCCGTCTCTCACTGCTTTATCCATGCAAGTGAGTACACAGTTAAGATCTTCAGGAGACAGAGCATCTGGAGTCTTGGTCTTATTAGCCAGCACACCTAAAGACCAATCAAGGAAGTTGAAAACTTCCAGGACTCAGAACATTCCCTTCAGTAAGTGGTCAAGTTCGTTCATTCCCCACGTAGTCTTGGCGGACAAGAGGGCGGAACGACGAGCAGCATCCACTAATGAAGAGAAGTCCGAGTCCGCAGACGAAGTGAGAGCGAGGCCTAAAGGTTCTCCCGATTCGTACCAGAATCCCAATCTGCCGGTCAGTTTAGACGGAGGGAAAGAAAAACCGTCTTCCCTTTCTCTTCCTTCGAAAGGAGCCATTCTCCAAAACCTCTCAGCGCCTTCTTCATGGAAACAGTAGGTTTCATCCTAACACAAGACGAAACCTTCGACGTCTTCGAAGTGGAGAATAACGAAAGAGGAGAAGGGGGAGCCACAGGAGAAAGGATATCTCCAAACTCTTGCAGGAGTAACTCTGTAAGTTTCTTATAGGAGGAAACTGAGGCGTCTTTTGTTCCTTCTTCTTCTGAGAGGTCCTGTTCCTCCTGAGCCGAAGAGCCTTCCTGATCCTTAGAGGCGCGACTATTCTTAAAGGAGTCTCTAGAGGCAGATAGACGTAAACGTCTTGGAGACAATGCTTCAGGCAAGTGTCTACTTGCAACATCCTTCTTGTCTGGAGGAGTGCGTTTCCCAGATCCTTGAAGCCTAATAGGAGTCAGGCGGCAGTCAGGTGCAGAGCGCCTGTTTGAAGAAGAAATTCTATCAGGCTCTTGGCGCCTATCCAAAGGAGAGCGGCTACCAGGCGAACTGCGCCTGTCATACGAAAAGCGCCTACCAGGCTCTTGGCGCCTGAACCGAGGCGAGAGAATCTCTGGCGACGAGCGCCTACTAGGTGAGCGCCTACCAGGGGAGAAGCGCCTGCTAGGCTCTCGGCGCCTGACTCGAGGCGAGTAAAAGTCAGGAGAAGAGCGCCTGCCAGGCGAAACGCGCCTAACAAGCTCTTGACGCCTGTCCAGCGAAAAGCGCCTGTCCGATTTAGGGCGCTTGTCAGCCGGAGAGTGGAGGCGAGACGAGGAGCTGCTACGAGGTGAGTAGTGCCTACTAGGCTCTTGGCGCCCGTCAAGGGGAGCGATCCTGTCTCGAGAAGAGCGTCTGTAGGGTGAGGATCTCCTACGTGCAGTTTGCTCCTTGTCTGAAGGAGAAACTTGTCTGTCAGGCGAATGTCGCTTATACGCAGATTTGATCTTGTCCGAAGCAGAGAGCCTCCTGCGAGAATCTGAACGAACAGTTGAGCGCGCCTCTAAGCGAGAGTCAGGAGAGGGGAGCTTGGACTTCTTTACAGGAAGCGAGACGTCCTTCCTGCGCCGAGAAGACCCGTAAAGAGAGCCAGCCAGAGCCGAAATCTGCGCCTGAAGGTTAGCTGTTCCTTCTTCTAACACCCTTGCAGGAGAACTCACAAACTCGTGAACAGGAGAAGAGGCTCGATCTCCGCTCGGTGAACGATACTCCTGAGATCTCTTAGCTTCTTCGCTTCCACCTCAGGCTCTTCCGAAAAAACAAAAAAATCTCAGGGCTGGAAGGGCGGGCGCAGGAGCATTCCAGGCTCTCTTCGAAGGGCGCGAGGCTTCCGAAGAGCTCCATCCTCTTTTAGGAGAAGGCGAAGGCGACGACGAGAAGCACTGGCGCAAAATTTCTCTCTTGGAGTGATCCAAGGTAGCCTGGGAACGATCAACAGGAACTACCGAGGGGACGCCTGACCGTTGGGGATGCTCCCTAACCTTCCTGCGGCTTTCGACTTTCCTCCTCCACTGGGACTGGGAGTCTGGAAGAGGTCTAGGCCTGGAAGCGATCAGACGCACCCTCCACTGCACTGGGTTCACTGCACAAATCACTATTGGAATCACTCTTACCTTCTAGTTTGCTTGATTTTCCTCTCCATACTGCGAATGGTGGCTTTCATTGAGGCCACTTCCGAAGGCGTATCTTCGGCTTCGGTGCAGGAGCAGGAGCTGAAACGACAAAGGAGCTACTTCTAAAAATAGGATTATCTACATCCAACTCGCTAATACGAGATCTACTACTGCTCCTGGAAGAAGCTTTCCTAACGCTTTATCCTTTTCAAGCTTCCTCAAGTAGGAAGACAAAGACTTCCATTCATCCTCATTCAGCTTTTCACATTCATTACAAGGGTTATTAAAGGTGCATTCATTCCCTCTACACTTCAAACATACCGTGTGAGGGTCTACCGAAGCTTTCGGTAGCCTCACCTTACAATCAGTCATACAACAAACTCTAAACATAGCAGTTTTCTTAGTATCAACATCAGACATCATGAATCCAAGAAAAATACAAAGAAAAGTCCAATAACTGTCCACAAATCGCGAAAGCCAGGCCAAAAGATCGGGTACTTCACCAAAAGTCCGTAGAAACAATCCAGGGCGAAAACGAGAAAAGAATCCAACTGTCAAGAGGTACCGACAACAGGTGTGGTCGACACCGACGACAGAAAAAATCTGGCAAGAAAGGTATGATGGTTTCCTTACACCCGCCTCCCAGCGGCGGGTAAGGTAGATCACCTGACCTACCTGTCGCGTTAGCCGCGAGTTTTTGAATTCTGTCGTGACGTCAGAGACGTAAGCTAAGTATATGTCTGACAGGAAAGTTCATGTACAAAATTCAAATTATCTTCAGAGTGAGGCTCACAAACAGTAAATTTATCAAGGACTAAACAGGAAAACTTACTCTCAGAGAGATAAGCAGTTTAAATATCTGACTTCCTCTGATAAAAGAATGTTTTTCTTTCTAAACAATAAAAACTTACAATAATGGCAAAAACTGCAGGAAAAAGCATCTAAAAGAAAAAGAACTTTGGTGGTATGTACTGCAATACTGCAAAAATATTTATAATGCATCATTATTAGAGCCTAGTTACAGTGAAACCAATATGTGTTTTGACCGTTTGTCAACCCTGGATTGGGAAAACCACATTCCAAATATCTAACAAGCTGCGTATAACCCCAAAAATGGAAACGAGTGACCAGCATCTCATGAAAAACTCTGACTAGCATTGTCCACAATAAACAAATCAGATCTTTATTTTTCATTACAAAAATATCTAGATCTAGATACTTAATCAGATCTAAATTTCAAAGCACTTTTGCAGTTACCACAAAGAGGAACTTCAGAAATTTCAATAAAGGCATACTTATAACTTATCTATCATGCTAACCCAGTCACCATAACCATGGAAGGACCAAGAACACCAGCTCACTACTCCCTGAAATCTCAATTCAAAACTAAGATTCAAGAACCAGATGAGCAGAATGAACAGGCCACCCTAAGCCTTCCCCGTGCTATCCTGAAGATCACTGTGGAAGAGTCAAAGTGTTTCCCTCTCACTGCAGTCAACCGACAAAGGAAATATAGAGAGAACAATGGACCATCAGCAAACATAACAACCCATAGGTGAGGTAACAAAAGCCAACCGTCTGATCAAAGAGCCAATGCCAACCCCTCTCTATGTGATCCCAAAGGACTGCAGGGAGGATCACCTGTTACTACGGTCATCTGACCATAGAAAAGCAGGGAGAATACTCCAAACTCGTTGCTGCCTGTAAACCACGTCTGCAGGCCTGAAAAACAAGGAGAAATTGAGTTGCAGGAAGGATCGATGCACTACTTCTCTGTGACAAAGAAAGAAAATTAGACTACAAAGAGAAGCACAAATCTAAAGGAATAGCACTCAGTTCCAGCCACGCCCAGGAAATCAGTAACCAATAGCATTCAAGATTCCACACCCTACTCCAAGGGGAAAAGTTTAATGCGCCTTCTAACTTGGGGCAGACTCCACCAACCCTGAACTCGCAGCCAGGTGAATTTCATTAAAGCAATGTATTTGAAGATGATGAAAGGAAGAAAAATACCTTTACTTCCTTTCACTATCGTTGAAACTGTTTGCAGCAGTTGAGAATTACAAAGACAAAGTCACAGAAATCAGAGGAATTATGCTACCTAGCCTATTTCCAGGGAATACAAAGGAAGGCCATCATAGCAGAATTACTTTAAATAAATTACTCCTTACTTTCACAGAACTTACAAGAGACTAATTCTATTACACAACATACTTAAAAAAAAAAACCTAAGTGAAACAAGTTACAAATCCAATGTCCAATGAAAATAAAGTAGAAAAAACTTACACTTTTATCTTTAAAACTAAGCCTAATCACACGAAAGGCATGTTTAGTACAAGGCCGGTGGCAGGCAAGAGCAATGAAACAAAGACAGTTAAGAAATACTTAAAAAAAAAAATATCTATTCCAAAAAAAATATAACACTGACCCCTTATTTTCTGGAATAACGTTCAACTAAAAAATGAATGGGCTAGCTCAATACACCAAATGATTGTCTCTAAAAATATACATGTATGACTTTGATTATTACGCCAAAGACATTACGAACTTGAATTCCTCAGCCTTCGATTAATACTAGCCTAGTCCACAAATAACAGCAACTTAACCCATGACAAGAAAGTGAGCAAAGCTTATCAGTTTAAACTTTCATCACTACGCTGGACAACCAGAACAGACCAGTCAGGGACTAACATTAGGTTGCAAAATCAAGATTGGGTATTTCTAAGTAACAACTCTGCGCGGACTGTAAGAAACAGTTCCGCAAATACATTAATCATTGGCGAGCCATATGTTCAAGAAGGGATTTGCTAAGGAAAACTAACTAAACTAATATACCCTAACCTAACCTAACCTGGATGGACATACTTAGCCAGGGGGATCCAATCCTCTGGACCCCCTGATAAAGGAAACTTCACTTTTTACCAAATGTCTCCCCATAACTGCACAATAGCATTCCAGGATGGCCAGCATACAAAAACACAATCAGATCCAAGGTTAATTGCAATCGACCGACAATAAACGCATGGTAAATTCTTAGTAAGCAACCAAAATATCATAGAATAAGTCCATTTCCAAGAAAATACCAGACCTGGATGCCAAGATGGCATCCTCGGTTTCAAAATTGAGACAAAGACAGAACCTGCTAGTGCAAAAAGACGGCCCAGCCTAACTAACCTTGAAAAATGTGTACTAGCCTAAGCCAGTGGTTCCCAAACTTGATCATACTGAGGACCCCTCGATACGACACGTTGCGGACCACCTGGGGATTTCTCCTGGGGGTCTGCAGACCCCAGTTTGCGAACCAGTAGGGTAGGACATACAGTAAGACAAGATGAAATGGTTTCGACACGAACGGCGTCGTATACGACACAAAATAACGGTTTGACACGGACGATGTCGTGTACAGCGCGAGATAATGGCTCGACACAAACAATAACGTCGTAGAGAGACGTAGGACGCTGCGATTGCCCAAAAGCTAGTTCATGCCCATAGTAGGTCACCCAAACGGTCCAGGGTGGTTCCGAAGGGCGGCCCCTTAATCCTATCGACCTCTAGGGTGGGCCCGCAGCGGGGAGGGGGGGATCTAGCCCATGCCCCTGGGGGCACGGCAAAATCGCCCACCGATGTCCAAAGGCTTAAGAAAAGGCATAAACTGGCATATACTTATACAAAGCTAAATGTCAAAACATCGAGGGAATGAAACCTCGAAGAACAACAACAACAACAAGGAGACGAGGGGGGGATGATGTTGTTGTTGTCCTTCCTCCTCCTCCTCCTGTTTCCTCACCCTTTCTCCTCTTCCTCCTTCTTTTTAAGCTTACCTCCCACCACAACCAGCTTGTACTCCGTCATTTTGAGCTTCGCCTTTTTTTTGTTTTTGTTTTTTTTAAAGGTTTAATGGCGCATGTTCACTCATCTAGGGTCCGCTTCTTCTTCTTCTTCTTCTCCTTCCTCGGGTGACTCTTGTGTCTTCTTCTTCTTCTTCGCTAATCAGCTTCGTCCTCCTCCTCCTCTTCCTCTTATTCTTCTCCGGTTCGCTTTTATGCTACAAATGCCGCATAATCCAGGAGATGGCAAAACACACACACAACAGTACTACTCTTTCTCTCTCTCTCACTCACTGTCTCACTCACTCTCTCCCTCTCTCTCTCTCTCTCTCTCTCAGTGTGTGTGTTTGTGCGTTCGTGTGGTGGTTCCACTCTCTCTCTCGTCTCTCCCCACCCTATCTCTCTCTTTCTCTCTCTCTTTCTCTCACTCTTTTCCTCCTCTTTCTCTCTCTCTCTCTCTCGCGACAGACATACACATACAAGTTCCAATAATGTTTGGGAAACCCATAATTCGCTTAAACGGGTTCTGTCTCTCTCTTTCTTTTGTTTTCACTTCTATAATTCTTCGCGATTTTTTATATTTGTAATTGCGTCTTTTTTTCATTTCGATTTCATGTTTTTTTAATTATATAGGAAGCGACACTTCGTCCAAAATGATCCTTAACGGCATGGCGGTGGCGGCCTCTGAATCATCTCTATGGCTGATGACATGTTCGGACTTCGAAAGTTGGAATTTTATCTTATTTAATGTGTTTATCCGTTCGTTAAATCGTTGTTTCTCTCTGTTAAATTTGCGATGATATAACATCGGAAATAAATGTTAATAAATTAAAATGTCATTTACGGACACAACAGGTTGGAAAATTCGATAAAAAATAGAATTAATGAGACCCAATGTGGAAATAAGAACAAGGCCGTGGGTAAGGGCCTGGCCAGGGGGGAGACAGACGGAAGGATTAGGGATCGAGTGATTTTAATCTTCCCCCCTCGAAATGATTGTTCATATCGGCCGAAAGTTAATGGGGTTAGCACATCTTATATACGGGTCTAATTTTAGACGTGGTCTCGTCGTAGAGAAATTATGTGAAGCCCAATGCAAGTAGGTAGACGATTTAGCGACATATGGCAAGTGGCGAGTGAGTCATGACAAAGGCATACAACGGGGGTACTACGGGGTAGAGGTGGCATACATACCCTTGCCCCTCTTATACGCTTTTAGAGAGAGAGATTCCACTATAACTTTTGATCGTTCGCCTTGACCATAAGCTTGTTGGGCGAGCAAGCAAGGTTTATACGGTTAAATGCTTCGCCGCATTTAATAATAATTCCGAGCATTTGCATTCTACCGATCTGTTAAGAAGTGACTAGAAGAACCCAGTAATGGCAAAATGCTCCCGAAGGAGTGGTATTCTACAATATACCCAGCCCGCATGCATGTGATGTCGGTGGTTTCTCTTGAGAGGGTTTATTCAGGGTAGGCGGAGGAGGGATGATTTTCTGCACACATTTCCTTGGGTCATCCCCCACAGACTTTAAATGAGTTTGGACGTCTCATTGGCTGACAGGAGTGACGCCATGGGTCCGCCATCTTGCCCTTCCCAAGAAGGCCACTTATAGTAGGCGATCTAAGAGGAGTAGTATACCGAGAGAAGGATGTTTTTTTTTTTTTTATAAACTGTCTATTTCTTATATCTGTCTGAGTCCTTCATGCATTACTAGACGCATATTTAATGCGTGGGACATTTAGTAGTATTTAATAGTTTTAACTGTATATTTTCTTTAGTTTTTTTTTTATTGAACTTTATCCTCGAATTTATTTCATGTTGACAATAACCTGTCTGTCGATGGATGCTGTCTTCAATTTGTTGTAATCGAAAGATAAAAAATGGTAAAAACACCTTACCATTATTTGTGACTTTGCTGTTTATTCATTTTGAATAATGCATAAAAAAATCTTGTAAGTAAGCTTATATAGTTTCTGTCAACTAACAATCAATCAGATTATCTATGCTGCACTTCTTGCCTTAAATGTTTGTAGTTAGCTTCAACTTGTTGTGATTGTTGCTATGTATTTTGTAAAGATTCTTCGGCAAGACATAAAAGTGATGTGTGAATTTATAGGCCTATTAACATCTATCTGTTCAAGGTTTTTCTTGCAATTCCGTAGCCTTTTTAGGCCTGGAGTCCTTGTTTCTGATCAAACTGAGACAGTTTTCCATTTTGCCTCAGGGAACTTGAGTATTAACCAGATCATTTTGGCGGGAAGTGCCATTTTTCCCGTTGCATTACTTCGTCATGTAGCCTCTGATGGGATCAAAATGAGCGGTCAGTGTGAGATAATATGGTAGTACTAGAAGTTTGGTGCAACAGTTGAGAGGATAATAGTTAAAATACTATCTGGAAGATGCATTTTAAAATTCTAATAATGGAAGAAGAAGAATTTTTCTTTCAAATGATACTCTGTTCTCTCCCATTATCAACAATTTTGGAAAGGTGATAAGCAAGATATCAGCTATGTCAGCTATGTATGCACTGTGAAAAAAAAGAAAAAATGTTATCTCACACCGCCGTATATAAGCTTGACTCATCCACATTATTGCGATCAGTGGATGAATACTAACTTTGTTCTCTCGCACCATAAGTGAGCTGATTCTGAGTTCGTCTGTAGAGGAACAGTCATGGACTATTTAGAAACACTTACTGACCTTTCGTCACTTCCAAAAAATGTATATTATATATATTATACGCTTGAGGCGAACTATATCAAATCGGTATGCGCTTTAGTTTTATTGCTGATAAAAGCGTTTTCGGTCTAGAGATATCTGGAGAATTTTGACTGCATATGCATGTTAAATCTTCAGTTTTTATTTATCGAGCTTTGTAGCATAGTTTTTCTCTAAATGAAGTGAAATACCTCACGTTTGACATGTTTACGCGGTATTAAAGGCGACAGAAAACACGTGAATATACTGATACTGTCGTGATAAGATACCCTTGAGTATTTGCGATCTCCTTCAAAAAAAAAAAAAAAAAATGATAACGTATCGCGATACGTAGCAAGCTACCGGATCACTATTCTAATATATATTTTTTGGTTTCCACACTCTCCAAAAACCCCAATTCAATCAGTAAAAATGGGGAATAATATATCTTCGATATTTTAAACAGTACGAAAGGCATCATGGCATACGCTTAGACCATGGAACTATATACTATATAATTCCATGGCTTAGACTAGCGCATATATCACATTTTCGGAGAGTAGACTAAATAGTTCCAGTAGATATATGCAGTGTGTGTGTGTGTGTGTGTGTGTGTGTGTGTGTGTGTGTGTGTGTGTGTGTGTGTGTGTGTGTGTGTGTGAAAGTCTCAGCACACTCCATCCGCATAAGCAAAAGGTCACTAGGCTTCATTTCCGAAAAAAAGAAGATGAATCATAATCTCTTGTAAACAAGTCTGCGAAGCGAAAGGCGAATATTAGGACGTTTATATATGAACTGGATTGAAAAGCGGAAACGAAATTGTCGCAATTCTCTTATAGTATTAGATGTATGTATGTATGTATGTATGTATGTATGTATGTATGTATGTATGTATGTATGTATGTATGTATGTATGTATGTATGTATGTATGTATGTAGTACTATCTATACATATACAAAACACCAGCGCATGGCAGTTGAGTTGTGGGAATCACACAATTTCAATAACGTTTTATTATTCACTCCAAATATATAGCATACGAATATACATTAAATACACAAACACACACACACATACAAGCAGATAAAAACAATTTTAGTTGAAAATAAAGAAACACTATAAACCAATAGGTAAACCATTATACTAAACTGAAAATAAACGTCGTTGTTGACTCAATACATAACTAATATATTCATAGACAAATACAGACATGCACAGGACATAAATGTAACCCCAAAAACTATACGAAAAAAAACTATAAAAGTAATTTTATGTTAAAGAAACAATATGTTACGAATCCGAAACCAAACGCCGCTGCTGGGACCCAATAGAGACCCAAAGTCGGGCGAAGAAGTAACAACAAAGAAGAAGAAGAAGAAGAGGGAGGAAGAGGAGGAGGACGAACTGTCAAAAACATCATCTGTCATTCGTCGTCATATCTCGTGATTCATATCTGCGATGTGATTCTTCGTCTTCTTTTTCCTTTTTCCTTCGTCGTCGTCGCCTTCTTCAGGATGGATAAATTAACGATCATCTCGGGAGCTCTGTTCCTGGCAGCTGACGTCTTCGCCGTCGTCAGTCTCGCGATGCCCGACTGGATCGTGTCGGATATCGGAGGTTGATGTCTGTGGGGTTTTTGGGGTCGGTTAGAGTGGACGTGGGGGTTTGAGGGTGGGTTAGATTGTATGTGGGGTTTTAGATGGACGTGGGGTTTCAGGGTTAGATTGTACGTAGGGTCGAAGGTACCTAGGTAATAGGGCTATAGGGATGCAGGCTTACTCGGACCTTGGCTGATTCGGACCCATACTAATAATTTTATATTATAGCCATGGGTATTTCTATATAAGCACTCCGCATCGTTCGTCCCCGCGAATACGAAAGCCACCAGGAATTGGGGCTTTAAATGTATTTCGCCGTGTTCAGTACGAGCCCCTGGGGTTTAATTACAGTTGTCCGAATAAATATTACTTAAAATTCTTGTTCAGGGGGTAAAACTGCATGGAAAAATTGGTCAATCAAATGAAGGTCCGAATAAGCCTGGATAAAGGTCCGAATGAGCCAGTACATGGTCCGAATCAGCCAAGGTCCAAATAAGCCTGTTTCCGGCTACTTATAGCTGTCTGTGAGGTTGGGGTTTTCAGGGTTGGTTAGAGTGTACATGGGGTTTTATGGTTGGCCAGGGTGTATTTGGAATTTCAGGGTTGGTTAGAGTGATGTGGGGTTTTAGGTGGGCGTAGGTTCAGAGTTGGCTAGATTGTACGTGGGGTTTTAGTGTTGGTTAGAGTGGACATGGGGTTTCAGGGTTGGTAAGATTGTACATGGGGTTTCAGGGTTGGTTAGGCTAGATTGTATGTGGGGTTTCAAGGTTAGATTTTATGTGGGTTTCAGGGTTGGCTAGAGTGTATTTGGGGATTTGGCGTTGTAGTTGGTTTAGGATGGGAGGTGAGTAGTATGTGTGTGGGGTTTTAGGGTTTTGGTTGAGTAGGGGAAGGGAGGGAGTACTTGGGGTTGTAGGGTTGAGGTGAGTAAGGAAGGGAGGTAGTCTGTAATTGGGGTTTTAAGGTTGTTGGGGTTCAAGGGTTTGGGGTGGTGCTAATACGCAGCATGTTTTCCTTCTGAAATTTGTTTTTCTGTTTAATTGCTTCATTATTCATAATTTTAACATCGATAGTCAGCAATTACAGGTGGCTATACAAGAAGAAAATTTTTCAGTGATAAATATTCTATTTGGCTAAGTTTTTTTTATATATATTTCACAGGTGACACAAGGCTTGGATTGCTGTGGACTTGTGAAACATTGTATAATAGGTCTCAGGTTAGTTGGTTATTTTTTTATCACAAGTGAAATGAAGTGTTCATATTTAAATGCTGTTCAGACAAGTTGATTGTTTTGTTATTAATTTCATGATGGAGTATTTGTATTCTGTCATTATGAATGTAGACTCGTCTGTTTCAGTCCTTGAATTACAGCAATGTATGAGTTTAATATGTATTTCTATCACAGTTTCTGTTATATGATATTCCTCAAGTCTTTGTTTATGGAGCAGACCCTTTTATTTTCTGTTAATTCTTTAGGTTTTTCATGTTTAGTTTTCCACTTTTTCTGCTGTACTGTACATACATATACTTGGTAGAAAAGGCATTGAGATTTCCATGTTACAGGACTTATTGTGTTGACCCCTGTTATCTCATTAAGAGTTTGAGTAGCTGGCTGCTGTGTCTTTATAGCAAGGCGGGTCTTAGAATAGGGGCAAGGAATGGGCTTAGTTTTTTCCCAGTTCCACTGTTTCTTTACTTACGACCCAGTAGTTTTGAGGCACAATTTCTTATTTCTATTGCTTATTTGAAAGTGTTTATGAAAAAATGGACAGCCGCCATCTATTTGCAGTTGTCCGTTGCTTGAAGTTTAAATGAAAGTTGGAACCTTTAGGCTTAAACCTATTTAATTTAATATTCTGTTAGTGGAAAAATAGCTTGGTCCAGATAATAATTTATGCACAGGTG
Source organism: Macrobrachium nipponense (assembly GCF_015104395.2). NCBI lineage: Eukaryota > Metazoa > Arthropoda > Malacostraca > Decapoda > Palaemonidae > Macrobrachium > Macrobrachium nipponense. The sequence continues at coordinate 3,934,134 of NC_061105.1, read as the reverse complement.
AAAATTAATTTGCTTTTCTTTCGACAGGTGTGTTATGCACCATCTCTAGGTGGCGCATGGCTTGTTACACTGGGTTGTGTTGTGGTCGGATGCGTTTGCGTCACGGCAACGATTGTACTCTTGGCGTTATCACATTGCCGCATCAGTGTACATGTAATGACATATGCTCGATGGGTTGGATTCACTGCAAGTAAGGAAAAAATTTTTTTCTTTTGATAGTTGCAAAAATGTTCTATAAGTCCAGGTGCCTTTATATAGCTTTAAATGGTTTGTCATTAATAGGTACAATGCAATGCAGTAGAGAATATTAAATCTTTTTTAATACTATACACGCTGTTATATGTATTTTACCAGATTGCTAGTAATATGTTGCAAAATGTCCCTTAAGATTTTGTTTGACTTAATTTTAAATTTTATGTAGCAGCAAAAGAGAAAAATTGTAAATTATTTATCCTTTAAGGAAAGATATTTGACTGAAATATTGACATGCATTCAGCATTCTCTTCTTGGGATAGTAAAGAAAATTTTTATATCGAAACGGAGTGATGAATTACTTATATTTGCTGAATATAACCTCAATTACTAAGAACACTTCGTAATGTTTTGTGTTTGTACTCTAAAGTATACAATAGCCATTTGTTAAAGAGTGCCAGTATTAATTCGCTGTAAGTTCTGCCATAAAAATTTTCTGTGTCAGTAAGAATTTAAAAAATAAAAAACCTTTAAAGTGTTATGTTAATATCCTTATAGTTTCTAATGTAGCAACATTAGTTTTCTTGAATTTGAGTTAGCACTAAGTTGTGTTAAATCTTCCCAGTGGTGCTGTTCTGTCTTGCTGCTGTGGTCTTCCCCATGGGATTTTACGTTGAAGAGATTGGTGGTGAGCCTTACCAGCTTCCTAACAGTTTTCAGGTAAAAAGGAATTTTGAGCATTTTGATTTTGACAGTATTAAATTCTTTCTTCCCTTAAATCTCCAGTCGAAAACCTTTTTGGCAGAGTAAACAGACTATGAACCCAAGAGGGCTCCAAAAGGGAATCAGCCAGCAGAGAGAACAAATTATATTGGAAAAGGTGATAAATAAATATAAATATGAGGGAGTAGAAAAGAAAACTGATACACCTGTATTCCAGATGTCAGTAGAAAATTGTGGAGTTCAGAAGATTGGATAACTGTACTAGGCACTTATCAAATTAACAGCAGCAACATTCATTGCATACAGTAGATAATGTATTTTCTTCATCCACATTTGTTAATTATACTTTGTATGTGTTTAATGGAATACTCTGATCAATATTGATTATAATGGGTACCTGAGATCAGCTTGTTTCATAGTTAAAAGTGACCAAGTACTTAGTCTGTAATCTTTAATTGTTATTTTCTTCCAGGTTGGATACTCATACATATTCTTTGTGTTGGCACTGTGGATGACAGTCGTCTCCGAACTGTTCGCTGGAAAGGTTTGCTTACCCCACTTCTGATCGGAATTTGTTTTGGGTGAAGGAAACGATCGATCTCTCCCATTTTTTATTTTTTAGATAGAAGCAGCTCAGATATATTCCACTTTTTATCATTACTTTACTCCTGATGATGTAGATATGTACTGTACTTAAACTTTTCTATGATCTCATCTTATCACAAATTCTTGTGTATTTTTTATGTCTCGGTACTATTTGTAGTTTTCAACGGTTGTCCATAACTCTTGTTCTGTCTTGTGTATCAGGTATGCTGGTTGCATGAAGCACTGTTATAGGTACAGGTACTATTTGCATTTGTTTATTGATTCATTAGTTTTGTGTGATTTGCAATAGGATTTTGGATGTTAAACATATTTTCTTTTCTTTTATTAATTTTTGTATAAATAATTCATTTCACCTTTTTAAAACAGTATGTGAGGTAAAGGACATATTTTTAATTACTGCTTCTGTGATGCTTTGTGAAATATTTATTCTAAACGGAAAGTAATGTAGAGAGATTGTCATAATGATACGTTTTTGTTGTATGAGGCATGAAAAAAATACCATTTCCTTACCCGGGGGAATAGAAGGATCATCTTGCTTTCTACAGATACTGTTGATGTTTCATTATTGAAAGTTTAGCTAGGTGAACGCTTTATCTTTGCTATAATTCTCAAGAAAAATTTAGAAAAAATTCACAATCCTACAAGACTTGTAATTTTGAAGTTTTGTATACTAGTGTGTTCTCTTTACTTATGAAAAATGCAGTATTATGTAACTGTAAGCAGGTTTTGCAAGTTTTAGGACTTGTAATATGTTTATTAAAACATCAGCTTAGGGAGTTTCCTTGGCAGCTGGTATATTGTTGTGTTACTGTGATAATTTGAGTAAAAACAAACTGCTTGTAAGCTTGGGGCTCAGAAACAATTTCTTGATGAACCTTCAAATGTTGATTCCTAAGTCAAATTATTAATGGATCTGATACATACTCTACACGAGACATATGCTATAATCTTGAGCTTCTAGTAAATAATCACCCATTGACTAAGATATACGTAACTTAACTCTAGATGTATGTAAATGATTGCACTTGAACGTATGGTAGAAAGTTCAAGCTTAGTGAGGTGTTTGTAGATTATAAAGTGATTGCTTTAAATTTATCCATCCCAGTATTTTAGAACAATGGCGCAGCTATGGCTAGAGGATGCAGTTCCAAGTCTGGCTGTCTTTGCCCCAGGTACCGAGGTCTTTGTAAACTACTGTAGGCGTTCAAGGTAATGGTTATTGCCGAGCTATCCTGAGCTTGTTGCGATTTCTTAATTTTACTATAATTTTCAATAGTACATTTGATTCGGTCTGATGGTTTTTTAAACTTATTAGTGGATAGTTACTTACAAGTGCTCCTCACATTTTGTTGTACAGTATACTCATGCGAGACATTCAGTGGTCATTTAATATGGTCATAAATTATTACATACTTTTATGGAACCAGAGTCATAATTGTAGACCCTCATAGGGTTTGCTAAGAGAACCTTTTCTGAAATTATCAGCTGGAATTGTCAAGTATTGATTGTCTGTAAGTTTAAATGGCTGTTCCAGCCCTTTATGTAAAGAACGAAGGTTTGTATGTACTTGTGTTGGAACAAATCTTTATTGATAATACTAGCACATGAAAAAATGTTAGTGCATTGTATTTTTATACACATATCACAGATTTTGAGCAAATTGTAGTAGTGTACATGACACTAGACTTAGTGATGTATGTCGACGCTTACCTCTCATCCCCATATTTTCCTGTCGTAGGCATATAACATGAAATTAAAATACTTAGTAAGCTATATATGTTGGCAGGTATTTTGCTTACAGGCAGTACGATTTCTTCTTTATTATTATTTAGTTTATTTAGAAAATGTATTTGTGAAATATTTTTTTTTTTATTATAAAACTTCTGAAATTGATTTTGAAAAATCTTTGTATGACTTTGGAGTATGTACTAATTTCTAATATCTGGACTTTTTGTTTTTATTTATAAACTGTGAATTCTCTTTTATAATACGTATATGTAAAGCTATATGGAAGAATATTTTTATATGATTTTTAGTACTTTAGTTTTGTCTTCGAAGTGTGGCTGGTGACTAGAGTTTATGTGATAGGAAATGTCTGGTAATATACTCATTGTATATGTTGGAAGGAATGCACAAATGACAAATTATTTGGATCAAGATATTACTTCTATCATAATTTTAAACTTGAAGATTTCTTATTGTTTTTATTGTAGAATAAAGCAGTTTGTGGCTTTATACTCATGAAGTTAGTGTAACTTTTAATTCCAAAGACAATAAAGTTCTATAACAAAAAAATACCTAACCTTGTTATTGCTGGCAAAAAAAAAGGCTTACAAAAAGTCAACCATTACTGCACTATCATAGATTACTTTATATTTTTGTGGATTTATATTGTAATTTTGTATGTGCTGTGTATTCAGCGAGACATACCACCTCTTAGAGGAGTGGGGACAGTCCAGTAAATGTAAAAAAGTAGAAAACACATACTTATCACATCCACGGATAGTGCTGTAGAATGTCCCATCATGAGGACCTTTCCTTATGTTTGAGTGGTATAATCTGTGCTTAGAATTGAGTACGTTCATATTTGTTTTAACTCTACAGTAAGTGCATTGTTTATCGCTTAGAGACTGTCACTGGGCTGCATACATTTTATTTTGTTTATATAGTAACTGAATTTTGAATATAGTAGCAATTGAGGACTGAATCTCCACCCTTGGCTCTACTATACCTTTTAAGAACTTTGCTGGACTGCCCTGTCTCCTCCACATCAACTTCAGCCAATTCTTCTTTAGTTTGGACATTCAAGGTGGTTATACACATGGAGGGAGTGGCCCAGTATTTGCTCTGTAACAGTGACTGGCTGAAATGCATGCAGTGTTTTTGTAGGCAAGCACATGCTGTAGTACATCATTGCCTACCCCTGCTTTGTCATCTGCTCCAGATATGATGGATACTTCAGAGCACCTTAACGGGGGAATGTGACCTATAGGCATTACTAGAGAACCCTCCTTCCTTATGTTCTTAGAACACTTAGGTAAGAGGGCTTTTAATGATTCGATGGCTGCTGTTTATATTTAGCTCCCTCTCACCTCATTGTTCAACTTCAACTTTATCTTGCTGTAAGTTTCAGTCCTTCAGGTAACTTTTATGATTCTTGAGATGTGACGGTTTTCTCATTAAACTTCAGCAAGCAAATACATAAGTATATAAATGCCTGTTACAGTTTGCCTTACATGGTATACTGTAGGGTGCATCTCCTAAAGGGAGAGACAAATGGTGGGACTGAGGACCAAAAAGAGAAAGGAGTGTTCTTGAATTCACTTAGCAAATGTATTTTCACATAATAAATTACATTGTACTGATACTCAATTACTGAAGCAAATTAGCAAATATTCAGAAAAAGGCACAGTAAGTTAAGTCACAGGTCAGAGAATTAATAAATATGGAAGTCATTTTTGTAGGGCAAAGCAATCTTGCTTCAGTTTTTCACAAAATAAATAGGCAAATATAAAAAATAGCATAACGTGCAGAATAAAACTGGAAAAAAGTCTGAGAAAACCAGCTCAAGTTTAATAAATAAGACTGAAGTCTAAGAAGTGGCAAAACAAATTGCATAAAACATTAAGAACTGTGCTTAGCTCTACGTGTTTGTCAAAAACACAAATCCCCACATTCTTGCTATTATACTGGAAGTTCAGTAATATTTCCAAAGTTGACAAAATGAAATCTACATTCCTGGATGTTCTCAACTAAAAGCAAGCATATATCTTCATACTGACTCACAAATATTAGATACTACAAAAATACTGTCAAAATAAGTTTTGGCTCTGTCGCCATGATATATGGATTTCACATCTCGGTCCACTTGCTCTCATGAACATCTGTACTGCGGTACAATACATATGATTACGGCATTTGTCGTGTGCTACAGATCCCACGAAAACAAGTGGTGTTTAACCAGCATGTCCCGAACACCTTCCCTTAGTGGTCTCTGGTCTTGATTAGGAGGTGGAGGAAGCTCCCAGTCAGGATTCAGAGTGAAGGGAAATTGTGCCAGAACTCGAAGCTCACACTTTATCTGGACCCATCCGGGCGAACGGAGAAATGACCAAGGTTGGTACCAGCGTTCCACTATGTCAGCGCTTGAACAAAGTACTTCCAGCCACAGATGCAGTACCTTAAGAGAGGGAATGAACATCATCAATTTCTGAATTCTAGGAAGAATAAATCATTACGTATATAATCCCAAAAGTGGGCTAGCTCAACAAGTTGGACTCAAATGGGTAAAATGAGAGCAATAAATGTGATGTAGGCTACCACAAGACACACTGGCAAGTGTATTATGGTGACAACAAGCACTACAGAAGTGATTACATAGAAACTACCCACCTGTTCATTTAATCCAAGACAAATCAACGACCGAAGTTTAACGTCCATCTGGGCGTGAACTGCATCGTGGCTTACATTGATTGATTGAACGCATCGGTACAGGAGCTGAAATTTGTGTCGAGGTCAATTGATTAAAATTCTTCACACAATTTAGTTCAAGTAAGTAAGAATCCTCAAGGAAAACTTTTAATTGCTATGCTGTTAATGGAATGGAATTAAAACATTTCAGACCAAAGGCCACGTACTGGGACCTATGAGGTCATTCAGCACTAAAAGGGAAATTGAGAGTAAGGAGGTTTTCAATGCGCAACAGGAGGAAAACCTCGCAGTTCCATAATGAAACCATTACTATGAGTAGGTGGAGAGTAAGATAGAGGTGCAGAATATGAAGAGGTACATAAGAGGAATGCCAGGGGCCGAAGTGCCCCCATGTGGCAATGCTGTTATTAAATGTGAAGTGCAAAAGCATTCTAGTACTATATATACTACATATATCTGTAAGCAAAAGTACTAACCTCTTCTGGCGTGAGGACTTTGCCATCCTCGTCCAACCTAAAAGTGCGGCAGAGAACGAGCCGTGAATACACTGATGAGAAGTCGCGTTCTACTTCACGAGCTGCTGCTTCCTCAATGAATAGCCATGGATGGCAAGGACCGCCTAAATATGAATACACAAATTACTCCACCTCATTAACAATGTATGGCAACAGTAGCAAACATGCAACAATCATAGAAATGTAACAAAGGGTTTTAAATATAAAAAAATAAGTATAAGGAATTTAAAAGTTATTTGGCAGAGGGTATTGTAAAATGTATAATAACATGCTTGGGCTAAAAAAATCCAGAATACATACCTTATTGCAAACTGATAAAATACTACAACAATAATTATTTTCAAATGAACAAAAACAAATTCATTGGATAAAATTGCAATATTAAAATGGACTGCACAAATCTACAAAAAACAGAGACATGTTCCAGCATTCATGGACTCAGGTAGGAGTAGTACATGGTATTAATTCATGTGATCTTAACTTGCTGTTGAATAATTAAATTAGCAAGGAGAGAAATCCAGCAACAAAACCCGACCTAGGAGTGATGTCCGATGCATTCCATGTAGGAGAATCCCCTTGATAGCTGGGCAGAGGGTTCCACGAACAAGGTCCGTTACAATTGCGTTGATTGCATCGTCTCCAGCACGGCTGTATTCTTTGCTTCGTTCGTCCAGCATCTCTACAAACTTTGCTGGAAACCATCCTGAAGTCCAGAGGTTTTATTTTCATGGTTTATACATTGCAAAATGCTATAGTTAATCATTATGCTGACTAAAAAGGACCCTGTTCTTGTGTAGTAAATTTTGACATAACTATTTGTGCTTGAAATCCTTCAGCCTTACAAGGTCAGTAGTTATTATAAAGCTTAAAAGTTTTAAAAGTATTTCCATAGAAATTATCAAGCTTTAGTATGAGAAAACAGTCTTCTTTAGCCTCAATTACATGGTTGCTCATTATAATCTTCAAACATTATGAGATCAACTACAAGAGAAAGGAATGTCAGTAAATATTACAAATCTTAACCTGGGTATACACTATGTCATTTTATGCTGGTTTCATTAACAAAAGATACCATTTAATTCATATTGCAGTATGTATACACATCCATTCTCTACATGTATTATTTTAGTTTATATTATTTACATAAAAACTTGCTTTGTCCAACCCCATGAAGTTGAAGCTAATTTAAAAATCCTCATTATGTTGATGCTGTTTAAGATACCTAGGCTTTCTCTTTGGACATCTATTTCTCTGTTACAAGTTAAGGAAGAATGTGGGTCACTCTTCATTATGGTACTTGCTTCTATATTATACCAGAGTTAGGTTTTATCTTACCATGTGATCCCACACTAACAAGCAATTGCAATTTTAGTGAGTTAACTGGAAAAACTTAATTAAAAAATGATACATTTATCATCCCTTTTTTGGCAGTGTAAAATGTGTATTTGTTCAATCATTATCTGTATTGATGGTGATGTTCTCACTGATTTCTTGTTTCAGAAAAGTTCCAAGTCTGTCCCTCTCACCATACATCCTGAATGGTGACAGACACGGACTTGATACTTTGCAGTTACCTTAAATAACTAAAAAAAAAAAAACTTATCCGACACGCTGCCGAAAAAGGGGCAATCAACTTCAGATATAAAGTTGATTGTACACTGATATTACCTCTCAGGCCATTCAATTCACCAATCCAACAGTGCTCATCACGCTGTGATACGATCGTAATTATATCATTTTTTCGAAAACCCAGTTCATCGTCGTCATGTCGTTCAAAATCTGGAATGAGATGTGTTGATTTACATCTGTACTGTTGTTACTTCATATACCATGGTAAGTTCAACAGCTACTTAACATCCTCCTCTTAAAATTTTTCAAGTACATTATAGTACACTGTATGATACATACCAATACATTCAGATCATTAAAGCAATGAGAAAAATAACAGCAAAAGCAGGTTATGAAGACAGAGTTGGCAATATGAAAAACTACAGAGATTATTAGATACAGTCATTTTACAGAAGTACTGTAGTACTCAGAACCATAATAAATTCACTCAAAGATTTAATATTACATACCCAGTAAAGCCTTTGCCCTCCTGTGTCTTGACCTAGCAGTTGCCAAGAATTCCGGCAGATCTTGTGCATGAGATTCCAAAGAGTAGTCAGGCGCAAGTGTTATAGATCCAAAGGACGGCTCAACGCCCTGTAAAGAATACAGCTTGAAAGGAACAGCCACTGAAGCATCAGTCCTAATAACAGGAATAATATTGATACCACTTGTACATCAGGAAGGCAAGTTAACAGTCACTTTGAGGGTCTGGCTTTCCGATAAGTAAAAAAAGTCTGTTACGTAAAAAAGCCCCTACGTACATCATAGCCTACACTTGAATGTTTTCTAGATATCTTAAAGCTAACAGCAATTCCACATTAGTTATTAACCAAAAATAACCTGTAGTTCACATTAACCTTCAATTTAAGAGATTTATCTACAAATATATGACACCTAAACTAGTAGCGTAAGAAAAATGAAGATATAATAACATAACTGTATCTAAGCTGTATCTAAATTTCTATTACACAAATATGCAACATACCGCCCTTTCATGTATCGATATCGAATGTCGTCTCCAGTATAGTGCATTAATCTGCTTATTTTTGCATGCAATCTTTAAGCTTGGTGCTGACTATAATGTGCTGCAATCATTTTTCACAAATCCCGCTTAGTGAATCAAGAAACCAACTCTTAGAACATATCATTGCTTGTCAGCTCAATAAAGCCATTAATAACTGAAAAAAAGTCCGTAGATCTTGTGGACTTTTGTAACTAGTTAATGTAATAAGAATTCTCTGGATACCAACAAACACTTTACCTGAAAATGCCTTCCAACCTGAAGTACAGCCTCTCGAAGATCTACCAACAGCTCGGTCTGCCGAATATTTTTGTTCCGCATGTCGTCTGCACTGCCATCCTCTCCAAAGAGAATAAGTTCTAACATGGATTTGTTCTTTGTTACTTGACGTCTGCAAGGAAAATTCAAACAGAAGATAAGGTTCAAATTGCAAATAATAAAGATAATACCAACACTAAAGGCCACTAAAGACCTTTATATTTGTTAAATAGCTGTAGTGTTTTGAAATGAAGGGAAAATAATGATTTTTATGATAAAATCCACTTTTTAAGGTAATTACACTCTTCTCATTTACTTTCTCTGTGTCTACCTCCACCCTCCAAAGGGTGGGGATAATTATTCGGAGCATTTGTTAACGATTGTTCAATTTTAACGCTTGTTAAACCCGCGCTAAGTAGCCGCAGATAAAGCTAATGACAGAGGGTAAGTTCCACCACAAAATTACAAATCATTTTCTCTCCGAGAGGGCTACATCAGCAAATCACACCTAGAATTAAATGTTACATTAGCATGCATAACAATCTAAAACCTTCAGAAGTACTTAATATTTCATGCCATAATTTTTGCTGTTTCACAGAACTGGCAATGAGAAGTGAAGGAATATGGTTGCACATCCCAAATCTTTTCAATATATATCTATTTCAAACTTTTTAAATGAGACTGACCTATGATGGTTATTATAATTTTAAATGTAGATACATTTCTTGAAATAACTTCCAACTATATCTTGCATATTTTCACTTATCCAAGCCCATAAAATAAATCCCAATGAAAAAAACCTATAAATGATTTACAGATAAGAATTATTTTATAGCTTCAAGCGCTACAGTATGTTGTCTGTTTTGACTCTCACCTGTTCAGCTGTTGCTTGGGTAAATTTGTAGAGTGATCTGGATTTATCAGAGCGCCATGGTCAGCCATCAAGTAAGCTAGGTGTCTCCGGCGATGGGTCTCCACCATAACGTCTGTCAAGCTACCACAAACACTCTCCATCACCTGAGGAAAAAATATGGTTCAAAATCCTTTATAATCTTCAACATAAATTTCATAAATCTCTCCACAACCAAAAAAGGAAAAGGCATACATACTCAAGTTTAATCAACAAAACTTTCAGAGTCGTGAAAGTAGACAAAATAGTATTACTTTTTTCATAAAAGACAGTGGTACATAGTCAAAAATTATCATCTTGGCTACAAGTTTGTACCAATTTTTTTAGCATTTGTGTACGTACATCATCAGTAAGCTAAAAAGTCATCAGTAAGCAAAAGGGTTAAATCATATCATATACATCAAGAACACACTGCACTTCAAATAAAGTTCACAAACATTAATAGAACTTACTCTGAATAAGCATTCCACATCATCCACATCGCCAGGAATGTCGGACAGTGCATTGAATATTTGCGCTGAATTCTCCAAACTACGAAGCTCAGCCTCTGTAATGAAGAAACAAATCTTTAAAACTTGTTAAGTCGATATAAAATTGAATATAAGAATGAGAGAAATGTGTTATATTTTTTTTATGTTGGATCAAACAAACACTGGAATGTCAATATAAATAGAAGTTCCTTTAGACAATGTATAAATTAGTGATGGTTCCAAGAAATTCTTGTTTTTGACAATTTAATGGTACATGCTATGGAGATTTAAAGGCTCTGCTCTAACTTGACCCTGCAAATCAATTATCGTCAAGGCAAATGTACTACAGTATGTCTTGAAATGCATACTTCAAAAAAATCATTCATCATCCCTGTCTTGTAATCACATGTAAGACCATCTACTCTTAGTTTAAATTATAGTTTGTACTTTAAAAAAAAAAACATTAATAACCTGGCAATTGATAACTAAAATACTGGCAATTGATTACGTTCTAAAATAAAGATAAAAGAAATGGCAAAACAATGACCTTTCATACCTTTGATCTTAAGCATTGCTAAAGTTACTTGGAAGAGAACAATTGACCCATCGAGGAAAAACAAGTCCCACACCCGAAGGAGAATCTTCATGTGCAGCACTGAAGCAAAAACAGTCACAAACCAATGAAGAGTGATGAGGGAGAGTTCTATGTCGTGTTCTCGAACAACTGACTCAACACCTGGTAAATGAGTAGCCACCAAAGCAGCAAGAACGCGTTGGTCAGCTTGTACACCTGTAAAACAAAGATGATCTTATTTATGAAACTAAGCTTCAAGGTTTGGAAATCAACCTTAGCTGTAAGAAGTTGCAATAATGGTCATAATTAGGGTTGATGTTTTTACATTTTAAATTTAGCAAATCAAGTTTTCTACAAACACCTATTACAGTATTTTCTATTGTGTTGCCTACTAGTACTACATATTTTGCCTGAAACACAAACACAAGCTGTAGGATAATTTCCTTCCAAATGTCTTATTCCAACTGGCATCTTCATAAAACATGCATACTACTTTTGTTCTTTCTGCAGAAGCTTGAAAACCTACTAAAGAGGCCCAAGCAGATTTATTTTTGTGAAGGCAATATTCAGAATACACTGGGCACATTGTAAGTTTGAGGGTGTGTAGAATCAGACATATTATATTTTGACAGTATACCTGGTTACTGATCTGTGCTAATTTTATTGCAAGGAGGACAGATGTGCCGCTCAAAACACTTCCCTTTGGGATACCATTTTTCAGTTCATATACAGCAGGATATGCTCCACAACTGCTTAAACTTGACTTCTTAAATAAGAGAAAAGGGAAACGCTGATTGACAGACGACCTTACCCAAGAGTGTGGAAGAGTAGTAGGAGGCAGGAAGGAGGTCTTCTACAATTGTACACATAACCCAGAATGCCTCTTCTTCTTCTAAGAAAAGTAGGAGAGATGCAGCAATCATCCCTGTCCCTTGGCAGTACCTGGCATGCATCCCAGTTAGTAGACATCATGCAGCATGACAAAGGGTTAGATCATTGTTACAAAGCTCAGACAAATGTTTAGAGTGCATCTACTTTACAAATAGAGAATTATACAAGAAGCAATATTACAAGATGATCAGTTGACAGTGAAAGAAAGAAATGATTTCAAAGCATTTTCATCTTTACTCCACAGCTTAAAGACACAGCCATTTGTTATTAATAATAATTATTGAACGAGACATAGCCACTTGCTATTGAAAAGAGAACAAGTGTTATGCAGGACTCTTGAAAAATTTGTAGAAAGCAAAGTATTGTAGACAAATTTAAAATGCTCAATTTTATATATAAAGATCATTATATGTCAACCTTTTTTTAACAGAAACTATATTCTGAAGCTGGCAGAACAGTTCCAGCATATGTTTGAAATAACAAAGATAAGTTTTTTTATGTCTATGGAGTTTTTCGGATATTCTTGAAAATACTTATACGTACCGTCTATATACCTCTAAAAGTTTATAAAGTTTTTGAGTTGTCACTCGCTAGATGTGCGGACTTTTCTAAACATAAATTACTATTACATCATAAAAGGGTTACAAGACTAGATTTCATGAAAAAATAAGTTAGTGGTATACTCTAATACAAAATTACCCAGAATTCCAATTAAAAAAAAAACTACAAAAAATGGAGGGACTACACTATTTCTTAAAAATTTCATTATGGTCAATGTCCCAGTAATTTTGGCAAGGCTTGATGTAAAATTCAAATTCTATAGAACTTGAGATAAAAGATTGTTGTACAAGGTTCACCCAGTATAAAAAAAAAACAGTCAATAGAACATCTGTGCTTTCATACTGATAATGCATTGCAAAATGTATGAGTAAGTTCATCACACCGGTGAAAATCTTTCACACAACAACGTTACCAGAGTAAAACTCACCCAATATCAGGATAGAGCCAGGCAAGCGAACGGAGAACACGTCTCAGACGTGGAATGCCTGTTGATGTAAGCTGAGAGAAGCAGGCATTGGTAGGCATGGTGCGGAGGAGATCCTTTTCGATCTGCTTGCTAGTCATCAGAGCATCATTGCTGGATGCTTTTACAACTTCTCGGTATGATATATCAGACTGCTGCTGTTTCTGAAGAGCACCTGCATTATATAAAAACTACGGTTGAAATCCATCCCAATTTTTCGTTGAAAAAATTCTTGTCAAATGTGACATGGCAATGACATCATACACTGTAAATTCATGAGCTAGAAAATGCTTGATATAATGATAACAACATCGATGTCGACGAATTCCTTACCAGACAGCCTCATCCACAGCTGCGGACGAAGAGAATGAGGTACTCCTGCCCGAACCATTCCTCTCAACTTGTCCGTTCTTGGCAAGCGGACATCTACATGATCCCATGTCAATTCTCCTACTTCATCACTGTGGCTGAATTCCAAGTAAGCTATCCACTGCAACCTATAAAAGTATTTACTTTTAAAAATGGTTAAGGTTTTATTGATAAAGGCCATGTAAGGGGTTCAGAAATAACCTGAACGTGAACGCAACCCCATAATTAATCCTCTCGTGCCAAGTGAGCCAGAGGACAAAGATACCCGAGAGATGATACTTATGTGGTACGTATTACTGTTTTAGGTAAAAAAATTTAAAACATAGAGGCTAAGGTCCTTTAACCCCTTACAAGATTAACCCGAGATATATCGTTATCAGTGTGCTAAATATTTTGGACTTACCACGAGATATCTCGTTGAAAAGTTAAACGTGAATATTGGGCTAATACGAGATTTCTCGTGGCTCAGTATTGTTACAGCAGGCTTCTCCGAGATATCTCGTCCTATATCATACGTTTGGCAGTGGTATTTGCTGCTGGAAGTCGTGAGTTACCAACGATAATTTTCTGTATTTTTTCGCGCAGACGACGCGTCATTAGTAGCACTTCAGCTGCCATCTTTGACCTTTGTTTTTTTTGTTTTTTGCGTATTTTTGCCTAATTAGGTAAGTTTGGTTGCATTATTTGTCATCTTAGACTGATTATATGTTATATTATTGATTCATCGTGTTGCTGTTGTGTCTTGTTAGCTAACCCCATGAGTATTTTGTGGTATATAGAGTAACCGGTGATCTTGAGAGGTTGTTCGTTCGTTTGTACGTATTTTATATCGTATTTTCGCCAGTTCTAAGTAAATTTGGTTGTTTATTTGTCATCTAAGACTGTTTATATGTTATATTATTGACTTATTATGATGATTTCGTGTCGTTTCTTTGTCTCTTGACCATTTTGTGATACGTCAAGTATAATTTTTTCCAAGGATTTTTTTTTTCCTTTTTTTACGATGAGTACGCACTATTTTACTAGCTCTCCAGTGGTGACTTTTAGAATCTTCTGTATTTCTTCATTTTCACGTTTTAGGTAAGTTTCATTGTTCTTTTTTTTTATTTTAGACTGTTTATATGATATATTGTCGAGTAATTTGTTAGTATCTTGACTATTTATTAATTATTCTAGCCTTTTATTTATTTTTTATTTTAGCCCAGTTATGGCAAATTACCATGACAACAGTGATACTGAGGAATCATTTACAGAGCTTGAAAGTTCTGGCTCAGAAGGCGACGATTCAAGCTTGGATGATTCCAGTGACGATGACAGCGATACCAATACAGATACAGATACAGTAATGGATGAAACACAATGGAGGAGAATCGCAGATTCTACTGACCCTCCACCCCCTCGATTTCCATTCACAGGAACAACAGGTCTCAATATCCCAGGGAATATTGAAAGTATGTCGCCTTTAGATTTTTTCCATGTATTTTTTGATGATGAACTGATTGAACTTATTTGCACTGAAACCAATAGATTTGCTGAGCAATGCAATGCAGACCCAAATACGTGGCATCCTGTAACTCCACCTGAACTCAGAGTTTTCTTAGCACTAAATACTTTGAAAGGAATTGTGAAGAAGCCAGAAGAATCCTTGTATTGGTCTAAAAAATCCACTTCTTAACAACCCCAATTTTTGCTGAAACTATGCCTTTCAAAAGATACAAGAAAATCAGGCAGTACCTGCATTTTTCTGATAATGAAGCATACGATGCAAATTCGCATCCTAATCCAAAACTGAATAAGATATATCCTATTTATGTGCACTTAGAAAATAAATTTAGAACTGTCTACACCCCACAAAGATATTTCAATTGATGAGAGTCTCTTGCTATATAAAGGAAGATTGGGATGGGTACAATATATCCCATTGAAGAGATCAAGATTCGGCATAAAGTTCTTTATGTTATGTGAAGCGAGTACAGGATGTGTGTGGAGTTTTTTTATTTATGTAGGTAAAGGAACACAATTCGACCAGGATTTCAATGAATTGCCTAAATCCTCACAGGTTGTAATGACTTTACTGAAACCTCTTTTGAATAAAGGCTATTGCCTTACAATAGACAATTATTACACCAGTCCTGAGTTAGTGGATATTCTAGTAAAATGTAGAACAGATTGCTATGGCACTGTTAGAATAAATCGAAAAGACCTGCCAGTTTCATTGAAAACTGAAAAGTTGAAGAAGGGGGAAATGTCTGCTTATCGTAGAGGTAAAGTTATGGCCATGAGATGGAAGGATAAAAAAGATGTTGTTCTACTCTCCACAGTTCACAATAGTGATGAAGTCGAAATTGCGAGTAGGAGAGGTACGAAAAAGAAGCCCAAAGTTGTAGTAGACTATAACCACACAATGGGTGGTGTGGATAAGTTGGATCAAAACTTGGCAAATTATCCTGTTCCCAGGAAAAGAACAAAAAAATATTACAAAAAAGTTTTCTTCCATCATCTAGATCTAGCCCTTTGGAATGCATATCAGTGTTTCAAGATGAGTAATGAAAATTGCTGTTCATCTCTCAAATTCAGGTTGGAAATAATTGATTCAACTCTGAAGAAGTATCATGCTGAAATCCCTCAAACAAGACCAGGTAGACCATCTATTTCAGCGAATCCTACCCGCTATTCAGGAAGGCATTTTCCAATTGACATTCCTCCTACACCCAAAAAGAAATTTCCTACAAGGCAATGTGTTGTTTGCTCTAAGAAAAGGGATAATAATGGAAAACCGATCAGACGAG
The DNA here is from genome assembly GCF_015104395.2 of Macrobrachium nipponense. Classification (NCBI taxonomy): domain Eukaryota; kingdom Metazoa; phylum Arthropoda; class Malacostraca; order Decapoda; family Palaemonidae; genus Macrobrachium; species Macrobrachium nipponense. The sequence continues at coordinate 3,917,750 of NC_061105.1, read as the reverse complement.
AGTCTCGCTACATGTGTGAGATATGTGAAGTTAGTCTGTGTATAACCCCCTGCTTCAAATCATACCATACAAAATGATTGGGAAATACACTGGTTTATGTGAAGTGAATTTTTTTTTTTTTTTTTTTTTTTTACCCAAATGAAGAGAAATATATGATTTTGTTTATTCTAATGGTGAAATTTTTTTTTTTTTATTCAAATGAAATGAAAAAATACTTTTATCACAATGAAGTGGAAAAATAAAATGTTATCAAGCATCAATATGATTTTTATTCAATTCCTATCATCAAAATTACTAAAACGAAGCATACGAGATATCTCGTGATAGAATAAAATGATTATAATTTATACGAGATAACTCGTTATTGGCCATAAAAAGGTCTCAGTGGAGTTTTCTAAAAATTACAATTTTACATAAAATAATCACAATTTCTGTTGAAATCAAATTAGAATAGAGTCTAAACAAGTTATATTTTAATTTAATTCAATAAAACAATTAGATTCTTTTTGAAACATTATGTTGAAAAAATAAGTCTTTGAAGGGGTTAAGTACCATTAAAAAAAATCGTAGACATTTATCTTGAAACTTTACAAATCTTTACATTCTTTTCATCACAGTGCTTGCAAAATTTTCCATTCCCATACATTTTTTCATAAGATAAATCTTCATGTACTACACCGTAAAGAATTTGAATTTTTCACCGATAATGAACAAGAAATTTTGTAACATCAGTACTGTGTCATGCTCAACATACAAACCTGTGCTGTGGATCTTCAATAAATGGCTGACTTAGAAGTTTTGTGCTGCTTTGTTCTGGTCCATCTTCTTCTTCCACACGAAACCCAAATTCATCAAACCTGAAACAGTTTTCCCAGTTTTACAATGAAGACCTACAACTAAATAGTACAGTGTAATAGCAAGCCATTACTACTGCACTCTGGTCCTAAACCAGTACACCTCAATGTGCATTTGTACTTTGTTTCAAGTTGGTCAGAACTGGGTGTTAATTACAAGACTTTTAAGTTGGTCAGAACTGGGTGTTAATTACAAGACTTTAAATTTTAATTCTACAACATACACTACTAATTACATGCCCCAAGCTTTCTCACCTGTAATCTGGCTGGTGATTGGGATCATCGTGCTGATCCTGTTGTGAAAGCCTGGTCAGAATATCTTGTGGCCACATTGAAGGGGTCACGGCAGAAAATGGACCTCCCACACATGGTTCTCCTAAGCCTCCACACGACCTTCCAATGCTTATACCTGAAATGTTAAGATATGAGGGTAGTGTGTTCCTCAGATACACTTACTCTCCAACGGATAATAATTATGATGCCAGAACCCTGGCTATCAAAGATACAATGGGAAATAATATACAGAACAGCACATAATCATATCTTTATACTGGATGTGGAATTAACACTTTACTGATAGGAAATAACGCATATGACCTCCCTATAATGAATATTTTCAAGAATTTGTGATATCCATTAACACTGAAAACTTTTAGAAATTATCTAACATTTCTATTTTTGATACATTAAACCAGATCTGATAGTGACTTCCACAGGTTTTAATGTGGTATGTATCCACCTTTGCGGCGTGTTTAGTACAAGCCCGTTGAGGATTACTGTAAAAAAACAAACAAAATTACTATAAATATCTTAAAAGATAATGACCCATGAGAAATATTAGTCCTAGATAACAACCTACGAAAACCCTTGGGGGTCACCATCTAGGACAAATCCAATTACGTAGACCTTTTGAACACAAACTGCATGGTTTATGTTCGGTGGTTCATATTTTTCTGAAAATGAACTGCCATAGCTAACTTTCTGACTTTCATACACACACGACAAACACTGCTGACAATACTGCTGACATATCCAGAATAATTTACCTGTAGACAGTCCCTCTGGTGCATCAGGGAGAAAGACCTCATCATTTTCATCCTCGTCTACGGCTGTGTCAACGTGGACATGAGTCGAACCATCAGTGTAACCTTCTGGAGCACGAACACCAAAGAGTGAACGTGCTATTTCCATAGTAAACGAGCACCGGCTGGCACCACTACACAGTTGAGTACCTGTGCCAAACCGCTGCTGCTGCTGTGCTGTGCCTGAAGGTGAAAAAAAAAAAACTCAGTACCAATATTCAGTTACAAACCATTTTTTTAATATATATAATGAGAACAAAGGTACAACAAAAGACTACGACCACAGCCTGATTCAAGGCAATTGCCGAAGGAGATATTTGCTGCATTTTGCGTATGTTTTGTTCATGCTCATGTGGTTTATGTTTATAATATTTATCATCTTTTGCTTATGCTTTTACATTCATCCCGGAGGGACTGGTACTACTAATGGCTCTCAATTGTGCAAGTTAATTGGCAGTTGCTGAGCTAGAGGGCCACTATAGCCGTCTGTAATTTAATACAGCTATCTAAATCTACCTTAAGGGCTCCTAGGGGAAATCTGGTGCATACTACCTAGGTAACTATACTAATGTAGGCCATAGCCTAACAGCATATCTGCTACCCTACAATCTTTTATATACAATTACCCAATATCCTATAATTATTTGACGGCGCAAAGAAAGGTATTAGCATGCAATCATTATGCATAATTTATAATTTATTCACATCGTAGTTCAATGGCGTAGGTAGTAGGTAGCCTATAGATTCGATCCTATCCACAGTTTGACAGAGAGGAAGTTAGGTAATCATGATAATGGTTTTACTTAAGCTTCTAAGAGTCTCCCAAGTGTGTTCTGTTCTATCCTAGAGTTTTGTAAAACCTAAACCGGTTTAATAATGGAAAAATTAACGAACTTAAAAAAAGAAGTCGCGTCTACCTAGCATAAAATGCCAAAGCCATTAATGGCCTACCTACAAAAAACCTAGAATAATTCCTCATAAAACAGTATTTAAAACTCGTTCATTTTCTCACATAGCGGCTTCATCTCTCTATATATAACTAAATTAACCTTATTCTTAATTTATTTTTGCTGTTTCAGACTTAATTCAAGGCTAACCTGTAGTCTGCTGGGTTCTTGCGTAGGCGTTGCTATTGTCTAAAGGCAATTTTGACAGCTGGTGACTCGGTTCTTCTTCCTCCTCCCTGCTTGTGTGGAACTCCTGGTCTCCAAACAATGGCGGTAGCGTATCACTCAGCTCTTTCTGATTCTGCGTCCTATTCTGTGAATGCACAGAGAGTCCAAACTAATAAAACTGATTACAGGTTGGTTGTTCTCTGTCCATGATTTGAGAACAGTTTTCTCTCGCGTTTTTATTCCATTTCCCGTCTTACTCCAGCGATTAATTTTCCTGCTGCTTCTTTCTCATTTCGAACTGAAATTTTCTGTCCTCATAATTCTGACTGTTTTATCTAATTAATTTCGTAATGTTCACATGACGTACACATAGACACTTCATTTCATTTTATATATTTCTATGTTCCTCGGTAATATATAAACGGCACAACCACACAGAATATGTTAAAAAAAATTCGGAAAACTACTGATTCCTTCTTGTTATTTGATATATAACGATTATATATCTTATTAAATTTTAACATTTCGTCTGGACGAGGGCGCAGACGGCATTACAATAAGCATTTTAAATGTAATTCCCATCACCTCAGCACAGAGACCTTTTATCTAATAATGCAGATGACTTTGTATCTAAACAGGGTCAATATGGTTATCCCAAACCAACTTACCAGTTCACTATCACTGATCAAGGTTCGCATCCCAGCAACTAATGAGGCAGATAAGCAAGGTGAAGGTTTGCACATGATAATATTACAGAGATTAAAGGAGATTTATATAATATCCTGCCATACCTATTGTGTTCATGAAAATCACAGTCTTATAGAAGAGTATACTGCATATATCGACATCTCTAAAATAAGATTTTGCTTTTTTAATCAGTGTCAGATGTAGAAAATTAGGAAGTATGTATGCCGTGCACTGTAAATAATGCTAAAATGTAGGTACCATGAATACCCTTATATGCACGGTAAATAATGGTGCAAATGTACCATACTTACCCTTACGTACGCTGTAAACAATGGTGATACGTACCATGTGTACTCTTATATGTACCGTAAATAATGATGATGTGTAGTACCATGTATAATCTTACATGCAACATAAAATAATTTTGACATGTAGGTACCCTACCATGTACAGTATACTCTGAATAATAGTGAATTTATCATGCATACCCTTATATGCATTGTAAATAATAATGAAACGTGCCCTTAGTACCATTCATATCCTTATGCTCTTTAGATAATGGTGAACTATATGTATACCATTATATGGATAGTAAATTGTGAAATTTAACCTTTGGAACCATGGACAGCCTTACATGAACTGTGAATAATGGGAAAATGGGGAAACATATGTATACCATCATGTGGATAGTAAATAATGGGTGCTATTCACATCTTAATTGCGAAATTTACCCTTGGAACCATGCACAGCCTTACATGCACTGTGAATAATGGAGAAATGTATCATTGATACCATTCATATCCTTATAAGCACCGTGAATAACGGTGAAACGTACCCTTTGGCTAGGAGCCACGAAGTGTCCCAATCTCATGAAGTAAGGTAATTCTAAAGAAAAGCGCACGATGTACGTCCTCCGTGAAACAAACCAAACGTTCGAGATCCTTTGTTTACATTGTGCAGAAAGAAGAAGAAGAAGAGGTAGACGTCGTAGTAAAGGGTTTAATATAGACCAGTGACTAGACCCCTCGGAATCCCAGGTATGGGTGGGAAAAACGCCCTCTTATATCGCCTAATTTGATGGTGGTGACGGTTGTGACGCGTGTATGAGTACCTCCATGGAAGGTCTGTTATGGGTGAGGCGAGTGGAAGTGGAAAAATGGGGGGCGAATTAAGGGCGGAAGTTGTGGGGGGATGGAAGGAGGTTGGTCGGCCCTCCTGCTAGATACTACGAATGGCGTGAGATTTTTCTTTTTTTTTTTTTTTAACATTTTTCTCGATAGGTTTTAAGGTTGTGCGATGGGTTGTGCTGGTATGGAATAGGTCTGTTGTTTGTTATTGAATTTCAATTGCTTTTAACTTCATCCTTTTTCAGGTAAAGGGAATTAAAGATACCTAAGATTTGTCAAGTTCTTAGGCTACGTGTCGATTCCTAAATGACGTCCTATAACCCTCAAGGCTAGACAAGCCTATAGGTCGGCGTGACCTTAGTCAAGTGAGGAGTCTCTGCTTATTTGGGGGCTCAGGGGGAACAAAGACCCCCTGGCAAGGTTAGTGTAGCTATGTGACAATTCCTAAGGGACGTCCTACTAGGTAAACCTCAAGGCTAGACAAGCGAGGAGTCTCAGCTTATTTGGGGCTGAAGGGGAAGCAAAGACCCCCCCTGGCAAGGTTAGTATATGTGACGATTCCTAAATGACGTCCTAGCCTATAACCCTCAAGGCTAGGCAAGCGTATAGGTCGTGACCTCAATCAAGTGAGGAGTCTCAGCTTATCTGGGGGCTCAAGGGGAGCAAAGACCCCTGGCTAGGTTGAGGCATGGCATTGAAGGTCAGGTTAGGTAAAGGTAGCCTACCTACTACTAGCTACTACAGAAACGCCTTCTTCAGTAACCCTGACCTCTCTGTGTTCGTTCCCTTCTGCATCTCGTTATCGTAAACTTGTAGTGGAAAGACACTAGACTTCAGTCACAATACCTATACCTAAGTTTTAGTTAGGTTAGGTAGGACAAGTTTTGGCAGTGTACGTAAGGATGAGGGTTAATTCTACGGAAGGGCTCTGTATAGAGGTACTGTTTGCTAAATAAATTTTTTTGCCAGAACAATATATAGAAGGGTGTGTACAGTGAGGTACAGTATATGCAAGGTAATTTGAATGATATATTGTCTTTTCTTTGTTTTTTATGTTTATCCCCGATGGCCTGGTACTCAACATGATTCCCTGCATTTTACAGATGCAGTCCTTTGGGTGGAAGAGAAAAGCTGGATTAGCCAAGCCTCGCCCAGCTGTGTTTTCAGGCGAGGAGGCAGAAGATGACTCTGCTAAGGACCCAGATGTTGATTGGCTTACAGCTGCCAAACGACCAAAGGTGAGAGTGCTTTTAATTTTTTTTTTTTTTTAACAGTATCTGAGAAAGGTGGTGGTAATAGAATATTAGATATTTATAAAACTAATATATCTTGTTGCAGTTTTGTTTCATTTAATTTTTCTTTTATTTTAGGAACAAAGATACAGTTCATAAATATTATAGAATCCCATTGCTCTCTAGCTCAACTTTTGTAACTGTCAGATTATAATTTTTTTATTATTAAGATGTAAAATCTAAACACTCTTTCTGTGAGCATAAAGAATGTAGCTTTTTTAGAGAAATGCTAAAGGATACCTTCAAAATGCCATTGCATACATAATTTTTCAAGTTACAAAAAAAATTATATATATATAGATATATATATATATATATATAGATAAGATATATTATATCAGATAGATATATTATATATATAAATATATAATAAATGATACACAAAAATTCAAAGAAATAACTTATCACAAAAAACACAATTTAAAAAATGAGGAAATCAAGGGTACAATTGTGTGGTAAAAATACATTTCTCTAGGTGTGCATCTGAGGGGTTAGTGCCATCACTGCAAGTGCACTTCGTTCATTCCTTTTATTGTGCCTCCGTTCATATTTTCTTTCTTCCATCCACCTCTCCACCCTCTCCTAACAACTGTTTCATAGTGCAGCTGTGAAGTTTTCCTCTGTTACTTCTTTAAAACCTTTTTATTCTCAGTTTCCCATTCAGTACTGAATGACTTCTTAGTTCCCAGTACTTGCTTGGCCTTTGGCCTAACTTTTACGTTCCATTCCGTTCCATTCTGAGGTATGTTCATCATTTATAGATAGTTAATACAAATGCCAATATAATGTATTCTAGGTGATGGAGTTAGAAGACGTTAAGGTTAAAGCTCGTCGGCTTAGCAATGAAGGAGTTATGCTAGCTGAGGCTGGTCGGTGGTGGGCAGCTATTGGCCGGTGGAACGGAGCTTTGGAATTGACGCCAGATGATCATACTCTACACGAAATGATGGCCCAGGCCTATATGCAGGTAAGATTTCAACCTGTTGGTCCTTGTAATTTTCATTCATAAGTTAGCCCTCTGATTATGTGATGTAAATGGCCTGTGAAAAAGTAAACATGACTTAAATATTAGATTTATCACTATTCAATTTGCTATGAGTTTTATTTTAGCTACAAGGCAGCGGGTGTTTTAATTTTTTTTTTTTTTTTACCATTTTGCTTAGTCAGCTTGCATATGTTTCAAGGATATTCAAGTTTAAATTTCCATTTGCAGTGCCATTTGGTTGATTTGAAATTGGTGAGGTTCAGAATATCATTAAAGAAACTCATATTGTTAATTATTGACATTTGCTAAGCTGATTTTCCTTGGTTTGTCATGTCAGGTAGGAGAGGTGTTCCCAGCATTGACATCAGCTCAGAAGGCTGTGGAATTGTACCCCACTTGGTGGATAGGCCTCCAAACTCTTGGACGTGCACAGCTAGGGCTAGGGGAAGTCGAACTAGCTGTCAAGACCTTTTCCAAAGCCGTCCACATAGCCCCAGATCAGCAAGAATTGTGGAGGGAGGATTTACTGGTATATACAAAGCATGCTTTATTTTGTGATTTTATCTATCCAAAAGTAGATGTGATAAACATGCACATTGATTCTTGGTCAAAGTAAAACAATAGGATTCTATACAGCAGTAGTAAATGAGAAATTATACTTGACTTAATGAAAGGTGCAAATAATCTTATTGAGTATTAGAGAAATTATGAAATTTTCCATATTTAAAACCTAGAACAAGAATGTATTTTCTTTTACAGTGTGAGAAAATGTAGAACGTTACAATTGCTTTGTCAGAATATGAATTCAATAAAAATACTGTACTGTGTTCCTGGTTTGTGAATTCACTTGTTTTACTCTAACTTACAGTGGTCCTCAGGGTTGCTCCAGAAGCAGAGAGAAATTAAAGCTGAGAAGGCAAAATTGCAGGCAGCCATTGAACAGGGCACTGTGTCTATCACTGAACTCCAAGAACCGCACATTGAGGGAACCATCCGAGAGAAATCTCTACAGCTGTACAGAAAACAGCAACTGGAAGAAGCTGCACGAGCGCAGTCATCGAGTAGTGGAAAGGATGAAGGTACGAGCACAGAAGATAAGAACAAAAGCATAGACATTACAAAAATGGTTAGAATGAGGGTAACATAATACCCCTCAGAAAGAGCCATGTCGCTCTCTAGCATCCTTTGGGAGGAGGCTAGGTATCGCTCATAGGTAATTCTGTCTGAAAAATGCGTACCACCGTGCCAAAATGGTTCAGTTATGATCTCCCCATACCAATGGATTGTTTCCCACCTGAACCTGAGCCTGTAACCCTAGCCATGTTCCAGATCTGTACCTGATTGAATGTTGAGGATGTAGATATGCTGGAATCTGCATCTTTGTTCTTCCATCTGTTACCTTTGCATGATCATCTTGGAAAATCCTAATTTCAGCATCTGGTTGCAGTGACAGACTTTTGAGGGCAAGGAAAGAGGGAGGGAGAGCTTGTGTCAGCAAGGTGAAACAGAGTTTAAAAGTTAGTGAGAGTGAGTCCTTGGGATTAAAAGTTAGTGAGAGTGAGTCCTTGGGATTAAAAGTTAATGAGAGTGAGTCTGCAGGATGAAGTGATATCCAAAAGTTACCACGTTTTCTACTTTGTTTGTTCAAATTGTTTATTTTGGTACGTCAAATTTTATGAAGGTTTTACTGGAGAATTTTAATTTTCCTTTGTTTTTTACCTGAGATTTTAAGTACTGTAATTTCCCAATACAGTGCCCTTTGAGTGTCGAGTGGGCATTTTTTTTCCAGAACAAGGTTTTAATTCTTGTAATTTCTAATATATTGTGTGCTGCAAACTCGAACCCTTTGGTTACCATTAGCGACAAATCATTGATAAGCCATTGATTGATTTATTTTTTGAACCAAATTTCTTTAGGAAGCATGGTGCAGTGTAAAACAAGATTTAGTTAAAGAATCTTAATTTCAAGTTTTGTCGTAATACGGAATACGGTTGATTCGAGATGACTCATTATAACTTAAGCTTTTGATCGTTTAAAATCAAATATAGGGAATAGTTGTTTAAAATTATTTTCCATTTAATCATGAGTGCAAATTACATTTTGAGACGTAAGAAACATCACATGTGATGTCAGTTGATTTTTATATGGCATCTATCATCTATCACTGTTGCATCACCAGCAGCTTGCAATTTTCAATATCAAATGTACCACATATCAATTCATGCATAGCTTGAAAAGTGCAGTAATGTCTCACGGAGAAAAAAAGCATTCATTTCCGAATTCCATTACGTGATATTTCCTGGCCATCAAGGGTAATCAGTTGAAGGGAAAGATAAGATATCTGTATTTTGTGCCATGTTGAAATTTAATGGCTCTTGCAACAGGATATAACCAATGATAAAAACGGCAGACAACTCTACAAGATTTAGGTGAGTTTGCCTCAGTATCATACTTATCAAAACAATAAAATGGTTGTGACATTCATGGTGATCTAAACTTAGGTGAATGCTAATTTCATGGACTGTTTAAGCCTTATTTTTAATATAATAAACTAGTCATGCTGAAAATATAAAAGATCTCGGAATATATAGCCTATAAGTATTTAATTCCGTACTTACTATCTGGGTATAATGGAAATTCATTATGGTAATTTATAGGCCGTGTACAATGTACCTTATTGATTTTAATGTTTGTACGTTAGGTTTTGAGGGTTATTGAGAAATTCAAATGAAGCGCAGTGTATATCATATGATTATGTTCTTATATGTTTATACATTGTTTTTTTGTTTAAAAATGCATTTGTTTATGGAAAATTTTTACAGTTTGCTTCAAGCTTTTCAAATTTGTATGTATTAGGAAATTTCAAGGGCCAAATCTTGTTTGTCCAGCAGACACAATGGATGGTGCTAAGCCTTCCAAGTGTTAGAAAATATTCGTTACTTTCAGGAACGAGAGGGGGTGGGGGAGGGGAAATAATGAAGTTTTATAACCCACGTTTTAAGGTTTGCTATTAATAAAAGATAATCCCGCTAATACAATATATAAGTGCCTCGATGCAACTGATTCACCACAAACAGTAGACGGGTTAGGATTTATGATTTATTTAAAGTAACACCATTGAAAAATGGCCTGTCAAGAAAACATATTTTGTTGCTTACTTTATGAACTGAAAATCCTTAATTTACTCTGAATGCTTATAATAAAAACTTGAATTTTACTGGTTCTTGTGTTTCACTCCTAGTTTGTCAAACAATTTGTAATTTAGATGAGATTTCTTCACCAAAGTTCAGTACTTTTTTCACAATGTAATGTGTCCATGTGTCACTGTAGGGATTACTAAAGGTTCTGTACAGCATCCCTTCGGCCCCTAGCTGCTACCCTTTTCACTCCTTTTACTGTACTTCCATTTATATTCTCTTCCATCTTACTTGCAATAGTATCAACCAATAATTGTTTCATAGTGCAGATGCGAGGTTTTCCTCTTGTTACGCCTTTAAAGCCTTTTACTCACAATTCCCTTTCAGCGCTGAATGACCTCAGGTCCCAGGTCTTAACTTTGGCTGAAATTTCATATTCTATTTCATTCCACAATGATATGTGAAATCTGTATAACCAGGCTGTTAGTACTTCTCTAAATTTAAGATGGTTTTGCTCTGTGGATGGTGCCAAGGTTTTTTATTTTACTTTATTTTTTTTTCTGTGACATTGCTTTGAGTTTCTGCAGAGAACTTTTCTTAAAATTCCAATTTGGTGTCTTTCTACCTATTTGTCAAACTTCCCTTTAGCTTGAGACTTGAGAAAGCTTGGCAACCTTTCATATAGAACAACAAAGTGTAAAAGAATTCAGTCAAAAAAGACAGTGCAATCAAACGTTACAGATGTGCCTCTGCTGAAAGAAGGCATCAGCGCCAACTTCCAGGTGTCTTTTCTTCAATTTGATTCGCACCTGTTAAAGAGCTAGGGACCATAAAGATAACAACATGTGGTCCAGAAGTATTGCACCTGTATTAATTTGCAGCAAGTGTACCTACATCCAACAAGAGAAGCAAAGGTAGGTAGCTACTTTTCAAAATTGAGAGCCTCTGTGATGGAACTAAAGCCGCAAATAAGGTGAAAAGGACTCTGATAAACTAAATGCAAAATATTCATTAGTACTATATTCGTACTACGAATTTCAAAACCTACACAACATATCAAAGACGTACTTTGTGTACAACAAAGGGTTCAAACATGGAAGTTAATAGGGCAGGATACATTAGAACTATCATGTACCGTTGATCGGGCATATGTATTAAGACAATTTTGCATTTATCTCTGGAGAGAGAGAAAGTTATTTAATATGCCTGTTGAAGGCTGGTCCACGTCACGCCATTGGGTTACATTGGTTTAAAAATTATTAAGAGGTTTATCTTCATCCATTCTACTTGGCTATCTATATCCTTTAACTGAGATATCTCAAAATAAGCCCTTTCCCAATTTGATGCAAATTTCTACCATACTTATTTGATTGCCATTAGGCAGCTTGAGCTGTTTGCAACACCCTATGTATTACGTGTACTACTACATGAATTCAAGCCAAATCTTCAGAACTCTCGTTTTCGAACACACACAGACATAACCACAAGTTATGCTGAATGATTTAACTGGTCTTATAGATAATTTTGACTTAGGCTAGTCCGCGTGGGCAGAGACATAAGCTAGACTAATCTTTAGTCTTTAAAAAATACAGCGGCCATAAGTCACGTGACACAATACCCCTGAGGTGTCATTTAAAAAAAAAATAATATTAGACAAATTTTTTTACGTTCTTTTTCCAAAGAATATTTTGAAATAAAAGGATTATTCTTATCTCTATATTAAATTTACGCCGTCAAAAGTGACGGTAATCTTGTGGGAATTGAAGGTTAAAGTAGTAAATAATAACATTTGGTAAAAAAATTTAGTAACATCTCTCTAACTTTTTGGTATTCTTATTGCAGAAGAGGGTACCATTCAACGATTGAAATAAACATTTAAATGAAGGAATCTGAAAAAATTATTAAAAATGTCAATAAAAAGGTTACCTAGCTTCAATTTTGATAATGTTCTAGTAACACTTAAAGAGAGACCCCATAAATAAAGTATGTGTTTAAAAAGTTGATATAAACAGCTCTGCAAGTGCAAGACTGCAAGATTTAATAATAACGCCAGTGGCCCAGGTATGTCAGCAACTGTGTTAGTGAAGTAACCCCATAAGAGCCATTGAAATAGAAAACTGAGTGATGTCATTAAAATAATTGATTAAAAAGTGGCGATGCACAAGATTACAATAAAATAGGTCTACGACGCCAACTATATACATATAATAGACCCGAATAGCCTTATAGACATCTGACGCAAAGGCAAGAAACCATTGGGCAACATTTCCCAAGGAAAATACCAAAAAGAAACCACGTAGGTATTGGAATTTTGGGTACCAGGTCAAGCTTGGAGGACAAAATGAAGTTATTTGTAACCAATGCCAGGCCTATATAGTCATTATGTCAAGTAGAATTAGTTCAGTTATGATCAAAATCGGGAAATTGTCTAATTGAGGAACTTGGAGAAGAGAAAATAATACATAGTAGTATAACCCAGAACACCAGGCACAAGATTTTGTCAAGAATAAAGAAAAAAAATACTGAAAAATTAAACGCATGGCTATGGAAATTTGACTTAATCGATGAGGCAGCTTATTTAGGCCTATATGGAATGTGATAAATATGATGAATGAATCTTCATTAAGACGAAACGAGCTACAGGAACCATTAAACTATAAATAAGGTAAGAATTATACGCGCCAACAAGGGACCGGACGAAGGCAAGTCTTAAATAATTAATTAGAGTTTAACTGTAGTAGTTCATAGCTGTATAATACATGGGATTGTATTAATAGTTTAAAAAATATCCACAATTATATATAAAAATATATTTCTATGTAAAAATATAAAAAGACTTTCGAACATCTGAACGGTGTTCCTCATCAGTGTGACGTCACACTGATGAGGAACACCGTTCAGGTGTTCGAAAGTCTTTGTTTTATATTTTTACATAGAAATATATTTTTATATATAATTGTGGATTTTTTTAAACAATTTGTTTTCACGGAACTGTGAATTTCTTAGCATTGTATTAATACATATCATTTATGTAGTAGGGATATATTATTATATATATATAGATAATCTATATATATAGAGATATATATATAATGTGTATGTTTGTATAAACCCTGGACATTCGTTAACGTAACATATCGGTGTCTCTGTTGAATATATATATATATATAATATTATATGATATATATATATATATATATATATATATTATATATATATATATAATATGGGCGTAGTAATGCTAGATACTGATACTTGGGAATTTATGAAAATTCTAATTAGAGTTTCATTTTATTAAAATAACAATTAAGTTTACTCATAACAAATGTATATCTAGACTATCTGTTCTAAATATATAGGTAATAGTACTCCTGCCTGCAGGATATCATCTCATACGAAAAGTGTCGCGCAACTGTCCATCCATCTGTGGTGTTTGCGCATGGTAACACTGCATCCCGGGCTTTAAATAATATCCTATTTCGAATATTAACAGTGTAATTCGCATACAATAAATTATTAAAACACTTTTCAGTTGCAAATATTCACCAAGATATCCTTTTATTTACCTAAAACTTGCACATAGCATAACTATTTAAAGCCCGGGACGCAGTGTTACTATGCGCGACCACCACAGGCGGATGGACAAATGGAAAAAACAGCGTAGTTCAATATATATACAGAATACTTTGGCTTCATTCCGAGTGCTATCACAGAAAAGTATCAATATAAAGTTCAGGAAAGCTCCAGTTGGACTCCAGGTACAGGAAAGCTTCGATTAGAGTTATTCCATTAGTCTAAGAAGACCGCTTCCATTAGCCTTCTCATAACAGGGGCTTGCTTCTACACGAATTCTCCATCTGCAAGATGCACCCTCTCTGCGTCTGATTCCAAGAACGCCCAGAAGGACAGCGATAGTGGTTTACGTCTCTGCCAACGCAGCGATAGAAATGCTTGCAGCTCTTTTTGTCAGGCGTGTAGCCCACTCGCAAGCATTCTTCCACATCCAAAGCAGGCAATGGATTGATTGGTTCGCGGAACGGCTTTGCAGATTGCCGCTGAACTGGCAATTTGGGTTTCTGGTGCGCTGGTCTTTTGGTAGATGGTTTGTTGAGAGGTCTGTTCAAGTATATACATGACGTATTAGTATATGTTACTTTGGTCATTGTTTAAAGACTGTAAAATCTATTACAATACACATTATGGGCACAAGAAGACTACTGAATTGGTGGCGTTGTTGCTTACCTAACGTTATTGGTACTGGCAGCTGCTTCTTTTTGTAGAGTCTTGTAAATGGCCATTGTCAGAGGGTTAGGACCACCTCTGCACATGCCCCGAAAGTCATCCATGGTTATGTCTGATATCATGATACCTCCCAAGCCTTTCGTCTTGACGTAGTCGCTCTGAAATGGAAGATTTAAATAGCTTTTAATGGTAAGGTTATTGGTACTATTTTCACATTTATCAGATCGCTCTTCTAGCTTACTAGTTTATATATAAGAATTTGGTTGAAGCTTAAACTGCAGATTGACTCTAAATAACTAATCACAGAGAGAGAGAGAGAGAGAGAGAGAGAGAGAGAGAGAGAGAGAGAGAGAGAGAGAGAGAGAGAGACACTCACCTTCTTTGTGACAGCTTCTGTATCATCATAGCCAACCCACTGATCACCCTTGGCTGATATGACTTCGACATCCTCTTTGATAACCCACTGGTGGTCTTTGACTACGTACGGACCTCCAGGATTAGAAACCTTCTGCCACCTGTCATGCTCGTGTGCGTAACATATCTCATAATAAGCCAGTATTCCAGACTCGTTGACGAATCTTCCAGGCTTACCAGCACCCTTTGCCAGTGCTCCAGGAGACGTATTAGTTCTGGCCAGCGTCCACGACCTCCCGTGGAAAGGGACTCCTAGGATCAGTTTCTGAGGTGAGACACCCCTGTCAATCCATTGATTGACGACTGATTCAGCTGATAGCTCCTCAGGCTTTCCTGATTGGAGAGAGGAAAGAGTGGTGCGTGATGAGCTACTTCGTCCTCCCAAGACCCGTGGAAGTCATAGGCCTTGATGTGTATTTGGTCCAAAGCTGTGGCTATGGCCCTGACTTCATCAGTAACGTTCCTCCCAGCAGGTACTGCAGCTGTCAGAAGTAGGTCGTTCTGGTCGAAAGCTGCGCGCAACTCTTCAATCCACAGACGAAATTCTGAAGGGAAGAATGCTCTAGATTAGAATACTTTTATTCTTTAAGTAGGTGAGATTACTTAGAAATACAGTGATTTTGACTTGGATGCACCCTAACACGCAGTGGCGTGAACAGGATTATACAAAGTTACCCAAAGTAATGTTTAATCATTCTCTACCAATGTTGTCTTTGGGTAAGCTTTTGTTGGAAGTAAACAGGGCCTTACAAAGTAACCCAAGGTATTGGTTAGTCTTTCCCCTCCAATTTATAGAATCTTTGGAAGTAAAAGTTAAGTATATTATAGTTTAAACAGACTACTGAGCTGATTAACAGCTCTCCTAGGTCCTGAAAGTAAACAGGGCCTTACAGAGTAACCCTAAGCATTACTCAACGTTGAGTAATTCCTTACCAATCTTCTCTTGAGGTGAGGTTTTGTCGGACGGATATTCCCAGTCTAGGTCTAGGCCATCAAACCCGTACGATTTCAGGAGACGCACAGCGTGGACGACAAAGTTAGCTCGGCTACTGTAGCTGGACGCCATCAGGGAGTACTCGGCTGAGTTGGAGTCAGTCCACCCACCCAGCCCGAGGAGTAACTGAGGTGAAAAGTAGATTGATTGGTGGAGGTTATTGAAGTACCCTAAGAAATAAAGCTTGAATAGCTCTAGAGTCCCTGAACTCTCTGTTTTGCATCTTGAGAAAATTGAGGTTGTTATAGAAAGAGAAAGTAAATGAAGTTTCGCTCTGATGTTGAATTTTGAGGTCAAATCGGCTACCATGCTTTTAATTGATTGTTTTTTGCTAACTCGGGGAGTAAGCCTACAAACTACTTTGTTGTTGATGTTATTGTTGATGTTGTTGTTCTAGTTGGGGGGTAGAAAAGTACCAAAAGGCCTGAAAAAGGTGTTTCGCTTCGAGATAAAGACACAGGAACTTTAGGATAGGATATTTATGATTTATTAATAGAATGAAGATGTAAAAAAATAATGTGCACGTTAAACAGTACAGGAAAATTATTTCTGTTAAATTATAGCTATTTATTTCAATTTCCGTTGGTGAAACAACGCTCTATTTGACCGCAGACTTTAGCGTGCTCACAGAGTAAGCTGGAAGTCGGATCACGCCTTGTATTTATCTATTTTAGACGAAGGTATTTCGTTTGCAGTCACTCACCTTAACTTTGGGGTTCCTACGCCTGAGTTGCAGGAACCGTCTGTAATTGCCGAGACCGTTATCAGGGTCCAGGTAACTGTCTCTTTCAGCGACCGTCAACGTATCTCTATCCAATATGGCGGAGGAGTAGATGACGTGAGTGCACATCTCCGTTGGGATTTCGTCCGCGGTATACATGGCGGGACCTGTGTTAATTAAATGGAGTTGCGGGTCGTTATATAGATCGTATTTGTGTAGTATCCATCTCTCTCTCTCTCTCTCTCTCTCTCTCTTCGTTTTTTGACGAAGCGCTAAAATTGCTCTCGCAAATTTGCAGGTTTTAAAACAAACTAATATTAGCGAAATTTTAGATCGTATTAGTGTAGTATTCTCTCTCTCTCTCTCTCTCTCTCTCTCTCTCTCTCTCTCTCTCTCTCTCTCTTATATCTCAACGTTTTTTGACGAAGCGCTAAAATTGCTCTCGCAAATTTGCAGGTTTTAAAACGAACTAATATTAGCGAAATTTTAGATCGTATTAGTGTAGTATTCCTCTCTCTCTCTCTCTCTCTCTCTCTCTCTCTCTCTCTCTCTCTCTCTCTCTCTCTCTCTCTCCCTTTTTTGACCAAGCGCTAAAATTTCATTCTCAAAATTGCAGGTTTTAAAAGGAACTAATATTAGCGAAGTTTGTTATTATTATGAACACTATCACCTCATTGCAACGCCCCCCCCCCCCCCCCCCCCCCCCCCCCCCCCCCCCCCCCCCCCCCCCCCAGTATACACAACCTCAGCCTATATAGTATAAACTCACCCGCTCTATAATACGCCCACGAGGCGTAGTAGCAGACGATTTTCTTTTGGGAGGCATCATCAGATGCGGCGGTTTCGAAACCCACAGTAAACAGTAGGGCGAAGAGAGCAGCTAACTGTTTTGGCATCATCGGTTAATCAGATAATTTTTTAAACCAACGAACCAGTTTTTAAAAAATCACTTAAATCACCACGAAAGTTCCGTTCGAGTTATATGAGTGGACGCGTTCGATATCAAACGCTTTTTAACGCTCGAACGAAGTTTGTTTCCGCTATTTATAGGCAAAAGCGTTCTAATAAATACCCTCCATTTAGCAACATGTATGTCCGTGCGCGTGCAATCAGTGCGCCCTTGTCCATTAATGTATATACCGCTCCTTTACTATTTCCTTCCTCAGTTTGTGTGAAAAAACATGACGTCATCTGAGAAACATTAGTTGTTTTCCTCAGTTTGTGTGAAAAGCGTGACGTCATATTAGGTTCAAAGTTGTTTACGAGAG
This sequence comes from Macrobrachium nipponense, assembly GCF_015104395.2. Lineage (NCBI taxonomy): Eukaryota > Metazoa > Arthropoda > Malacostraca > Decapoda > Palaemonidae > Macrobrachium > Macrobrachium nipponense. The sequence continues at coordinate 3,899,832 of NC_061105.1, read as the reverse complement.
AGGAGAGAGGAATCCTCCTCGTTTTTTTTTCTTTTCCTTTCCGGCGATTTCTTTGTCTCGTTTTTATGGGAATCTTCGTCGAATTGTTTTTCATGTATATTTGTTGTTATTGAGAAGTAAGTTAGGGTTATAACACTCGAGAATCATTTGCAGGGCTTTTGTTTTTTCTTTCTTTTTTGTTTATTGTACTTCGGTCTATGAAAATGTGCACTTTCTCTCTCTCTCTCTCTCTCTCTCTCTCTCTCTCGTCTCTCTCATCCCTCTCTCTCTCTCTATATATATATATATATACTATTAATATATATATATATATAGATATATATTATATATTAAATATAATATATATTATATATATCATTTCCGCACCTTTAGACCTATATATCCACCGCACCATTTCGCCACTAGTCCCATATCTTACCAAACGGTGCCTTCCCTGAAGTCCTCTGCAGTTAATTAACTCCGAAGGAAATTCTCTTGAGCAAAACTCAAGACATTGCTCCTCCTTTTCTTCATAATTTCCGTACAAGTGGCCCCACCCATCTATAATTCGTAACCCCTTCCGTTTGATTAGCGTTCGTGACCTTGGACGCTGCTGAGCTGATTCGTGCGTTCAGATCGTCAGATCTCGAAGGCCCTATAGACGCATATATTCCTGTCCCAAGTCTAGATTGTAAAGTGGGTGTGATTTATATATATATGATGAAGATTATTCGAGACTTGAGTCAGTTTTGGATAAATATAAGCGGCTCGAAGATAAGAATTTCTGTTGGCAATTTTTGCGAGATGCTTGAGCTGACATATATACAGCTCTATAAATTATAGTCTCAGTCTATGTTTTTTTTGGCCCAGATTTCAGTCAAATTGAGAATTTGAGCATCGAAGCAGAATTACTGATGGAAATAATCTCATCTGACTTCAACTGTACCATAAAAAAACTAAATGAATACATGAAAATGATAAAATAATAAATAAAATTCTTTTATATGGCAAGACGTGAAACATGCCAGAAACCGCCGGTTCTTCCAACCAACCATTCATGATTTAAAAGATCTTAATAATCTTTGCGTCTGTGAATTGAGGAAAACTCTCTCTCTCTCTCTCTCTCTCTCTCTCTCTCTCTCTCTCTCTCTCTCTCTCTCTCTCTCTCTCTCTCTCTGTGTGTGTGTGTGTGTTTGATTTTTAATGAGAAACTGAAGCAATTTTCCAAGTGCTACATAGCAATAACAGCAGCATCTCCCAGCGATGCATAGCGGTAGAAGCAGAATTTCCAAGCGATGCATAGCGGTAAAAGCAGCATCTCCCAGCGACGCATAGCAGTAAAAGCAGCATCTCCCAGCGATACATAGCAGATTTTTAGCAGTAAAAGCAGCATTTCCTAGCGATATTCAGTAGATTTTTAGCAGTAAAAGCAGCATTTCCTAGCGATATTCAGTAGATTTTTAGCAGTAAAAGCAGCATTTCCTAGCGATATTCAGTAGATTTTTAGCAGTAAAAGCAGCATTTCCTAGCGATATTTAGCAGGTTTTTAGCAGTAAAAGCATCATCTAAGCTATATAAAGGAGTAAACGCAGCATATCCCAGCGCTACATAGCAGTCAAGTAAAAGCATCAAGCAGTCAGAGATTTTCCTACAATTAGCGGCGTTGACACGTCTCCTATCTTGCCAAAGGAGGTATTTAACCCTAATTCAATAAGGTACATTTTCAGTGTATGCCTTGTGTATGTATGCATACGTTTAACGTATGTACTATATATATATATATATATATATATATATATATATATATATATATATATATATACATAAGGTATATATGAACACACATATATACATATATCGAGCTACAATGTCCTTTAATATCTAATTCGCTCTACCTCGGAATTAATATATTTTCATATATGCTTAACGAAGGGGAATTTTTTCTCGATAATAGACTTGCCTGGACCGGGGCGCGAACCCACGTTCCTGGATTTGAAAGGCTCCGTGGGTTCGCGCCCCGGTCCAGGCAAGTCTATTATCGAGAAAAAATTCCCCTTCGGTTAAGCATATATGAAAATATATTAATTCCGAGGTAGAGCGACTTAGATATTAAAGGACATTGTAGCTCGATATATATATATATATATATATATATATATATATATATATATATATATATATATATATATATAAAGTATATATAAACCCTAATTAAATTTTGCATGAAGCAACTCGAAAAATGTACAGCAAGGCCCAAGTGGTATAATGTTTTGATCTCCGTATTTTGCTTTTGTAATGATGAATGGAAGGAGGTGACAGACAATCGAGACAATCCTCTTACTACTGTGACCCTTAGTGGTCACTTTCCTCAATCATCCATCCAGAGGAAGTGGCAGAGCCGGTCAAAAATTTTGCCAAATCTTCCAAACTGTCACCCTTTTTCCTGAAAAGTTTGAACGAGTTTAAGAAAATATGGCAGCAGTGCTAATCACTCTCGAGTCTCAACCTTTTGTAGCCAGAGTCACAGGTCAGCCAGCGCGCAGCTTGGGTATGAATGGTATGAATCCCCAATACCGTGACGTCACGCGCCCTGGTGCCCTGGTCTCTCACGCGTGGTTAACCAAAATAATGCTTTCGTTTACTACCCATATACCTTTTTATTCATTCATTTATTCTATCAGTAATAATGCCAAGTCACTACGCGGTATTTGCCTGTTCTAATACACGTAAAAACACGAAAAACTCCAATGTAAAATACCATCGTTTTCCAAAAGAAACGCCATAAAAGGACCATTGGGTACATGCCTGGTGTCTTGCGGACAGAATTAACATTGTGTTCTCTGACGTTCCCCATTTAATCAAATGAGTAAGAAATGGTTTTACTGACTCTGGTTTTTTTCCTTAATAATGGAGAGTGTATTTCAGATTCTAGCATACGAGAAATGCTTAGTAAAACAAAACAGATTATGGGCTTGCATATAAGGTCAATGAAGTGCATTTAAATGTAACTGGTCAACAAAGACAGTGCGTTAAATTAGCAGTGAAACTGGTGTCTACATCGTGTGCCAATTCAGTAAAATATTTAGGCGAAAGGAGACTGTTGAAGTGTCAAAACTGGAGTGAAACGTCTCGTTTTATTCTTTTAATAATGAATGATTGGCTCGACATCATGAATTATTCTTGCATGTATGGGGAGTTGGGTAAAAGCAATGCTTTTGGTATTTATGTAGAAGAAGAAATAGGTAAATTGCTCAAGGTCATCGAGGTAATGAGTATTATGAGTTAAAACTCCTGATGCAAATATTTATATAATATATATATATATATATAATATATATATATATATATATATATATATATATAAATGTTTTTGCCACGAAGAAAAAAATGAAAAGCGAGACCAAGCACTTTCGGTCTAGTACGACCCTTTACTCAGGCACAACTATATAATATATATATATATATATATAGATATATATATAATATTATATATATATATATATATATATATATATAAAGGTTTTTGCCACGAAGGAAAAAATGAAAAAGCTTTTTCATTATTTCCTTCGTGGCAACCTTTATTTATACATAGCATCACGTTTTATATACTTCGTGATCAAGTTATTCATATATATATATATTTATATAGCTTGATGATGAATAATAATGCCAAGACTAGGAAGAACATTCTTTAATATTACGAGCTTTTAATATTAAAGAATGTTCTTCCTAGTCTTGGCACTATTATTCATCATCAAGCTAAGATTTCAAGTAAGACCTCCCAATTACTGTGGAGTATATTTATATATATATATATATATATATATATATATAATATATATATATATTATATATATATATGTTCCCTTCTAGAGAAAGGAATAATTTTTTTCATGCAAATCCACCATTGCTTTATTTAATATGTTAAAAGCCTCTCATAGCAATGGCCACCTGCTGACACGAACATTAAATCAATATTGCCTTGAACATTTCTATAGTTGCATAAGGCAAATAAATGGATGGTCATCATGATCATCCAAATATATTGAATTTTAAATTCAGGCTTAGAAAATTGTTGTTAGGGAAGGAAATGAAGGTAATAAGTGGAAAGTGTAACATCACCTCCGTTGAAAAATCCTTTGACTCTGCCAATGAAGATGAATATATAACAAAAGATAGCAGCGCCTCAGTGGCGTGGTTGGTTTGGTGTTTGCTTCTCACCTTGCTGGTCACTGGTTCGATTCTCGACCATTCCATTGAGGAGTGAGAGATGTGTATTTCTGGTGATAGAAGTTCACTCTCGACGTGGTTCGGAAGTCACGTAAAAAGCCGTTGGTCCCGTTGCTGAATAACCACTGGTTCCATGCAAAACACCATACAAACAAACAAACAAAAGAAAGGGTTAGCTATGGAAATTTGTCTAACAACACAGATGTTTAGAAATTTAGATTTTTATTTAGGAAAAGATGTTTTTGATGAGGAAGAAGACCTTTTGAGAGCAAACAGAAATAAAAAAAAGTTATCGAGGGCGTAACTGAGAAGGAGGCCCTGTAACACATTGGAGGATATATTGTCAACAAAAACTGTGTGTGAAATACCCTGAGTTAGGAAATAAGAATGAATAAATATCAGTATATTTTCGAATAACTTAATAATTTGATATTGTATACGAAACGTCAAAGGGCAACCATGCAGGGAGGCAATAAGAAAAAAAAATGAAAGTTTTATATACATTCTTTTGACACTTGAAAGATCATATTTTAAAAAACAGCCTCTTAAAAATAAAGAAAAAAATTCTTGACGGCGTGTTATAGACCTACGTTCTTAATGGTTTTACCCACCACGCTCCCTCAGATGACGTAGGTGCGCAGAAGAGGTTTATAGTAGGTCTACCATCAACGTGGGAAGAAGTTTCTCTCTCCCACCGGGGTCCCCCCTGAGTTAAGACCCCCCGGGGTTTGGGCGGGGAGGTGGGGGTCCCGGGTGGGAGGAGACTGACCCTCCCTCAGGCGGTACCTACCTGTCACGAACAAAACAGCTTAATTAACGACATACCTGGACATTTTGCACCTCCAGTCTTGGGGAGAGAGAGAGAGAGAGGGGATATCCACTGTCACCTGGATGCGACGAGAGGGAGAGTGGTTTATAGGTCCGGGAGAGAAAGAGTGAGAGAGAGAGAGAGAGAAAAGTTAGATTACCTCATCGAAGTCCTACCATTTATTATAGAGATGGCTTTTTTTTGTGTATATGTAAACAAATCACTCAGGATTTTATAGTGACTGTTTTACTCAATTTTATTATAACTATTATGACAAATTATTACACGACTCTTATTATTATTATTATTACTATTATTATTATTTATTTTTTTTTGCTCTATCACAGTCCTCCAATTCGACTGGGTGGTATTGATAGTGTGGGGTTCCGGGTTGCATCCTGCCTCCTTAGGAGTCCATCACTTTTCTTACTATGTGCGCCGTTTCTAGGATCACACTCTTCTGCATGAGTCCTGGAGCTACTTCAGCCTCTAGTTTTTCTAGATTCCTTTTCAGGGATCTTGGGATCGTGCCTAGTGCTCCTATGATTATTATTATTATTATTATTGATGTATTCGTATACAATGATCATCAGAACTTTCAGTCCCCATAAAGTTTGTAAAACAACTTAGGTTATTATTATTATGCACAAGTGTTATTGACATATTTGTATTAATATGAAACGTTGTTGTTTGTGTGTGTGTGTGTGTGTGTGTGTGTGGACATTAACAGGGGTCAGACAGGTAGGCTAGGATATCTATAATGGATACTGACACATAGACTTGTGTGTGGATTTGATTGTTAAAAAGTGCATTTAGGAAGAATGTGAATTTTTTAAATTGATGAAAATTCCAAGCTTGAGATAAACACAACACCCAAATGCTTATCTCTTGCTAAGCCATTTTAGGTTTAAAAAGAAATACCCCAAAAAGTTTTAAACCTGTATATTTTATTTCAAAACTGCATCTCAGTACGTGGAAATCAACATAAATCAATACATAAGAAATATTAGGAAATCAACACATATCAACACATAAGAAATAAGTGGAAATCAACACATATGACGGAATAAGTTAAAATCCTCATTGAATGTAATGGCTGAAGTATCCTATGGCTCCTGTAGCCTGATCATAGAAGATCTCGTCGCCATCACGCATCGGCGTATGGCTTGACGGCTGGGCCAGCGAGCGCGCTTTCTTGCAGAATTTCTTGTAGGCCCAGTCGCAGACCAAGAGCTCCTGCTTCCAGTGCGTCTGCTCAGTGCACTGGAACCGAAACGCTCTGTTCCCGTGACACCTGTAGAAGTGCGAACAGCTGGTTGGGTCACTGGTATACCCGGTCCTTTGGCATTCAGTTGTGTTGATCTTCATGGGGAAGGAGATAGGGTATAGCGTTGGCATTTTAGAAGCAGTTGCTGAGCTTTCGTTTGGCGGAGGTGAAAGCTCGTAACTGTAGACCGGTTCTGTTCTGCGGATGCCTGATGACGATGTACGATGAGAAGGCTTGATTTCCAGTGTCTCGGTTGGATGGTGAGAGAATGAAGCTTCCAGCTCTTGAAAGGTTGTGCCTGAAGGCAGCAGACTGGTTGTCAAGGCACCTTCTGTTCGGATGTTTTCTGTCGGGGAAGATGAAGAAGATGTTCTCTGAGTGAAATGGGTTCTTGATGGAGTAATCACGTCTTCAAATGTCTTTATTCTGTATGACTGGCCAGCCAGATTTGTAGATTTTGTTGAAGCGACTGAAGACAGGAGGAATGGTGGTAAGATTGTCATGAACAGTGCTTGGCTTGGATAAACTTCTGTGGCTAAGTTCGTCGATGGCTGGTACACTGGGGGACCTGTAAGGGCACCACTACCCTCTGGCTGGAGAAGAACACGATCTGAAGTGACGAAATTGCTGTGTAACTGTAACGTAAAGGTAGTTTCCACTTTCTCTGACAATATTAATGGCTTATCAGTTACTTTTGCTTCCAATAACGTTGTTGGATAATCAGCTGCTGTTTCAAGAGGTCCTAATTGATAGATCTGATCAATAAGACTTGGGTTAGCCTCCAAACGAGTTGATTGAGTCTGGAGATTTGGCTGGAAGAGGGCTACAACAATGGTTTGGCTCTGGACTTGTGTGTTGGTGATTTCATCCGGTACAGCGAGTGAAAAGTCAGGGATGGAAACACCTGTGATGGGTGGTATCTCGTTCAAGTCAGATGCCAAGAGAGTCCCTGGAGAAACAAGAGATCTGTCAGGTTCAGTTTCAAGTCGAACTACAGCAGGTGGGATTGTGGTATTCTGCAAGACGCTATCAGGGTTGGGTAACCTGTTCCGTGTTCCGTTGTTCCACAGTACGCTGGTAATGGCCGACAGCAGAGGGTTGACACCATCCCCACAGAGGTTTCTGAAGTCATCCAGACTAACATCCCAGACCATAACGCCCCCTAACTCAGCCTCAAGGACATATTTGGCCTAAGGAAAAAGGAAAGGACGAGGGTCAGTTATCAAGATGATAAATATAGTTCATCTTATTCACAGTGTCATTGAGTGTCAAAATATATAACTTCCTAGGAAGCATGTACCTTGAAACTCTTTTCACTTCCATCTTCTCAGACTCTTTTAAGCATCGATCCCTCAAGAAGTTGGTTATTTGCTCCCTTTGGGAGATGAGCCCCACTCTGCTAAGTTCCTTTTTCAATTACCTATTTACTTATGATCTAGGATATTTTAGAGATTGGTAAGATTCAACTAGACTCACAGCATCCAAGGAACATAGCTGGAAGGCTCTGGAATTGACAATTTAACAACATTCAAAGAAAAATTGGTATCCTCATTTCAGTATTACCATTTTGACCCGCAAGCTGAATTGCTTTTATCTCCTATTATAAGACAGCATTAAATCTCAGAAAGCAAAGCTGGTTGAATGGCAGTCTCTTGAAACATTACTGTGCCTGAAAAGTATAAGGGGACATAATTCTAAGCCCCTTCAGCTAGTCAAAGGTTTCACCTGGAGATCCGTGCCTGCAGTTGCACTATAGTCACATCTCCCCAGAGAAATTTTATTAACCCACTTTCTTCTCAGAAGGTGATTTGAACAATCACATACCTTGTTCCTGATGTCATCAATGTCATCAAAACTAATCCACTGATCGTAGAGAGTCAGGAAAGTTCCGCCGTCTCTCGTAAACTTGGGCCAGTCGTAGTGGTTTTCGGCCAAACACAACTCATAATAGGCCGATGTCCCTGGGACCTTCAGAAGAGGCCCAGGAAGTCCTGCTGCTGATGCAAGTGCCCCAGGAAACTTGTCAGGACCTGCCAGCGTCCAAGATCTTCCATAAAAAGAGATTCCCAACATTATTTTGCTCGGTGCGGCGCCACTTTCGACCCAGTGCTTGACGGCGAAGTCGACAGAGAGTTGAGGGTGCTTCCCAGGGACTGGGTACAGAGGGGCATGGTGAGCTACTTTCTGCTCCCAGGGACCATGGAAGTCATAGGCCATGAGGTTGATGAGGTCAAGGTCCTCGGCTATAGCTTTCACTGCGTAACCACGGTCTATTATACCAATGTGGCCAGACACCGTTGCTGTCAGGAGCAAGTTCTGAGGGATGAATGCCTTCCTCAGCTGCTTCACCCAGAGTCGGAATCCTGCAGAGGGATAGGGAGGATTAAAATGAGTTGTTTTCTACTTGTAAGGAAATTTACTTCAATAGGTACAAATTAAACAGAAGATATTCTATTTTGAAAGTAATTTAGACTAGAAAATCAGTGCCAGAGAAGCAATTAAGGTCTTTGTTTAGTCAGTCTTAATTTTTATTTTGATGAACCCTTGAAAACATTGTTTTTGTAGCGGAAAGTGTAACAGACCCAAAATAAACAAGGAACAGGGTACAGGAATCAGGATAAAACAAGCAGATAGAGACTGCCTAACCTTAATATAACCTAAGCTAACCTCCGAAGATGATTACCTTCCTTGTCCATCCCAGACCCTTGGTAAGCAGGGAACTCCCAGTTGAGGTCAAGTCCGTCAAATCCGTGTTGGGTCAGGAACTTGACGGCTTGCTGACTGAAGACTTCTCTGTCCAGAGGAGAGGAGACCAGACGGGAGTATTTGTCTGAGCGCGAGTCGTGCCAACCTCCCAGTCCCAGGAGCAGCTGGTGGGTGGAAGATTGAGGAGAAAGGAATATTGAAAGTAAATGAATAATAAGAGATAACTGAGACAATAAAAAATGAACATAAAGATAGCTTCCAAATATTCCATATTCTCACCTTGGCACCAGGGTTGCGTTGCCTCAGCGTGAAGAAGCGCCGGTAGGCCTTCAGTCCGCTGTCGGAGTCAGCAAATTCGTCTTGCTGACGCAGAGTTAGCGAATCTCTGTCCAGGATGGCAAAAGCATAGATCACGTGAGTGCACTGGTCGACGGGGATGTCCTCGACTTCGTAATAGGCCAGACCTGTCAAGATATGTTGTTTTCTTCTAAATGAACAGTCCCTTCATTATGGTGGATAGATTTTGTTAATGCCGCAATCCCTACTATGCTTGTGTAAAGCAGACTCCTATATACTTTACAGGAAGGAACTGCCATAGACTAAAGGTTTATATAGTGGCTGATTTTACAGTTTGTATATTGTTAGTTAAAGGAGGAAAGTAGCAGCAAGTGAATGCTGTTTTGTCTTCGTTTGGAGCCACCCCTATTTGACCTCTTTCTGATATTCCAGATGTGAGTTCAATTCCTGTTTCTGACGTCAGAACTCCTTCGTATTCTCACATGTGTATCTGAGGCTTTGTAGTGACAAACTCATCGAAAGGGTGTGAAGAATTGTGGATGTTACAATCACATGCGTACAAAGGTTACTGATGTACGACCTACCTTGACGGTAATGGCTCCACGAAGAATAGTAGCAGACGACATTTTTGGCGGGATTTTCCTGACAGTAGACTGACAGTGACGTCACGGCCAACGTCAGAATGAGCGTCCTCATCATCATGATGGGAAGTATCCTATGCCGCAGGAGTTCCTGAGAAGGAGGTGGAGGTGTGAATTAGGGAAGGGAGTCCTTTTTGAGATTCTCTCTCTCTCTCTCTCTCTCTCTCTCTCTCTCTCTCTCTCTCTCTCTCATATCAGATAGTGACAAAGTTTCCCACCAGATGGCTCTTAAGTACTTAAATGATTTTCAATATTAAGAAAAAATGGTGAGAATTTTAAATTTTCTTTTAAAAATATTAGAAAAAGTTTGAAAACAAATTTCTTTTCAAAAAAATTAGACAAAATTTTAAGAATTTCTTTTGGGGATACAGTCTTCCTACTCTTTCTCTCTCTCTCTCTCTCTCTCTCTCTCTCATCTTCTCCCTCTCATTCCGCATCTCTCTCTCTCTCTCTCTCTCTCTCTCTCTCTCTCTCTCTCTTTTAATGGACACCCTCACTGTGGCCCGTCACCGTTTGCACCAGATCTTTGGCTGATGTTCTATGCAAATTCCTGAACCAGCCCCTCCAGGGAGAACGGAAGAAAGGCGAGAATTCCTCATTGATAGAATATAGATATCGAATTTAGGTCCAAGGCCAAGCCCTGGGACCTATGAGGTCATTCAGCGCTGACACGGAAATTGTCAGTCGGGCGTAACAGGAGGAAAACCTTGAAGTAGTTGCACCATGAAACATCTGTTAAGAGAGTGTGGATAGCTAGATGGAAGAAAGAGAATATGAACGGAGGCACAGTAAAATGAATGAAAGCGGTTACAGCTAGGGGCTCGAAGGGACGCTGCTACGGACCTTAAGCAATGCCTACAGTGTACTGCATGAGGAGTACTGACGGCACTGCCTCAATATGGGTTTCTCATGACATAGATAGTTATTGTATTGACAAGATATAAAACTTAGTACGAATTCATTTAAACAGAGAGAGAGAGAGAGAGATATTGATTGTCCCGACCTCCGCAATACGAAAATCAAAAAGACTCAAAAACTCACCATAAAACCGATGCTCACTTGTTAACACTATCGTATATTTAAGTACAACTCGGTAATGTCTTCGTCGAACCACCGCAAACTCACACTAGATTCTTTCTTATTTTACAATGCTCTCGTCCCCTTCTCACTAAACTATAGGTCGAACTCGTTGGAGAAGCGGCCTGTCACCTGTCGTCACCTGACGCGACCTGGGGTCAGCGGCGGAAGCTATTTCTGTGACCCCCACGGGGTCATGGGAGGGTGAATTGCCAACAGGTGTTTTCTTTTTAATTCGTGTTTGAGGAAAAAACTAACCTTTGTTTGACTTTTTTTTTTTTTGACCTGATATCAGTCTAGTTTTCGTCGTGCTATTTATGATCTGTTAGTACCCGACTATGCCTGTCTGTTAATTTATGTTTTATTTGAGTAGTTTATTGTCATAAATCGTCATAAAGGACTACGCGGCAACTGATAACATCCGCTCTGCGTTTGTGAGAGGGTTTTGTGAAAGTAGAGAGAGAGAGAGTGTTAGTGTGTGTGTGTGTGTACAACTTATACTTTAATTATGCCTTCGTATGTCTCTATTCTTATATAAATGTTTTGTTTGTAGAAAACCAACTTCAATTTTTATTTTTACTGTTACGTAAACGAATTTAAAACAGAAAGTAATGTTTTACTTTCAATTTACATTGTGTGTGTGTGTGTGTAATCAAGACGGGAAAGAATGGAGACTCAAAGAAAGAAACCAAAGAAAATAAAGATGAAGCAGAAAAAGGAGGAAAAAATTAGGAAAAAATACAGTTCCTAAAGAACCATAAACAAAGGCATAATTATAAACTCGGTATGACATCGTCCGGCTATAGGCCTAATTTTCCTCAAATAATCCCGTTGATTCTGAACCTCTATCAGTGTAAGGCATTAAAAAAAAGATGAATAATTTAAAAAATAAACAAGATGAATACCAAAATCAGCAATAATAATTTTGCAAACTAATGAAGTCCCATCTTTGACAGAGAGACAATTCTTGTAATTGTAAGCTATTCCAAGACGACACGCCCCTCCCTAACCCCGCCAAAAGGGGGGAGAGATTCTCCCAAACTAAAGACTCAGAATTGACGCAGATCGGCCCTGTCTACAACCGACCTTATCCGGCTCTGAATGAAAGCGCACCTCCTTTAAGAGAGAGAGAGAAAAAAAATCCTTTCCTAATTCATTTTCCCGTCCAACGTTTCCGAAGTCACCGGCGGCCTCTCCTTCTTCCCTCCTCGAGGACGTACGTAGTATAGTTCTTCGTATCACTGACCTCCAGGAAACGGAATCGAACACTCCCTGGGAAATAGATCTGGACCGCAGGAAATGGCCTGCAGGATCCCTTCTCTGAGGAAAGACGAGGCGAGAGAGATCCTATACTAGTTACATGACGCAATCAGATTCTAATTAGATAGGTCTCGCTTTCTGATCGGAATGCGCGCGCGAGATCGCCCGCGTTCGGTCTTCTTCTTCTTCTTCAGTGCGCGTGAGCTTGGATGACGTCACAGCGTGCTGCAGGGGAAAGGGTTGGACCGCCAGTCTTTTTTTTTTTTCCATGTTTCGGCGAATTTCTGACTGTGTGATGTCATAGAGGTAATCTCTCCGTCTCCTTTTTTTTATTATCTTCATATTCTACGCAGCGTGTTTATATTTCTTCATCGGCCTGCTGCTAATTCTCCTTCGATGGCTTGTATATAACTCCTTGGACAAAGGTCGTGCATAGGTACAAGGCCCTCCTGTATACTGACAGACATGAGACAAGCATGTGAATAAAAAGAGAGAGAGAGAGAGAATAGCATATTAGACATATCATATATAGGTTTGTTTGTGCATAAATATCATGTGTATATATATTTATATATATATGTATATACATACATACAGGTCTACTTGTGTATACACACACATGTATGTATGTATGCATGTATATATATTTATACAGGCATGCCTTTGTATTGGCGTATACGCGCGTAGACGTCACGCGTATTCCCAGAGAGAGCTTCACGCGTACAATTGCATGAAAACTAAAACTAAATAAATAAATGACAATATTCCCTCCCGCGAGATGTTTCCCGACGTTAGATCTTTTACGCATTCCTTTATTAACATCATCCTGTGACCTTTGACCTTCCAGTGACCGAAAGGCCACATCAGAGGTTGCTTTCTCTGATTGCTAAGTGGAGAGAGAGAGAGAGAGTAAAGAGACTTTTTCTTTTTCGTTTTGTGAGTTTTATCTTTTATTTATTTTTGAATCGATGGGAGATTCGTTGTTGGATGGACTCTCTCTCTCTCTCTCTCTCTCTCTCTCTCTCTCTCTCTCTCTCCCCTAATGCAGGTTGAAGAAGAATTGAGAGGAGGAATAGAAAGTTGCTGAAAATAAACAAACATGGAAAGAAAGACAGAGAAGAAGAAGAAAGAGAGAGAGAGAGAATGAAACCTTGATAATGAACCTTGGCATCTTATCATTGTCCCTCTTCTAATCGGGAATCAATTACGGGAGAGAGAGAGAGAGAGAGAGAGAGAGAGACTAAAGTGGTGATGTTGACTCTTGGCTTTGTCTGAATTTTATTTTTCTTACGTCCGTAATTTCTTGACTCATCATGATTACAATGATTTGGTCATTATCATTATATGTATGATGATTTCGTCATTATAGTTGCTGATATCGTCGTTGTTACTATAATTATGATGATTTGGTCATTGTCATTAAACTCGTAATTATGATGATTTCGTCATTGTCACTTTACTTGTAATTATGATGATATCGTCATTGTCATTATAATTATGATGATTTCGTCGTTGTCGTTAAAATTATGACGATTTCGCCATTGACATTATAATTATAATGACTTCGTCATTGTCATTATACTCGTTATTGTGATGATTTGGTCATAGGCATTACATTTACGATGATTTCGTCTTTGTCATTATTACTATGAAGATTATATCATTGTCACAATTATGATGATTTTGTCACTGTTATTACAATCATAATGACTCCGTCATTATCGTAATTGTCACATTCATTTATAAAGATAAAATGTCATATGTCAATATCAATATAATGATAATGTTTTATACCACCGTTAGTGCATGAGATTCTCTCACTCTCTCTCTCTCTCTCTCTCTCTCAAAAGAAGTTTTATTTTTTTTCTTTATAAAAGTTAACGGCTGAAATGTAGGTGACACAAACAATCAAGGAGTTTGGAAAAACATGAGGAATTATTCAATGCCTCCACCACTCAGTTTGCGTTCCTTTTTGAAAATTATATATATATATATATATATATATATATATATATATATATATATATATATATATATATATATATATATATATATATATATATAATATAAACTGTTATAAAGGCCAGGTTCGTACCCAAGAACTGAAGGGTACAGACACGCTCATAATTAATGCCATCCCTTGGCAGCATGTGAGTTCAGGGAAAACGTATTTTGATTCAGCAAAAGATTGACCTCTCTCTCTCTCTGTATATATATATATATATATATATATATATATATTTATGCCAGCAACATTTATAATACACGCCCGATCGACCAGACAGGATTCACGGCCATTAATCGGACGGGTGACCATCCGAGTAGCCGTCACGCCCTCGTCTTCCCCAAAAATCAATCACCCGTCAGAAAATGAGTATTTTGCCTTAACCGCACGGAATTTCCCTTTATATATATATAAATATATACTATATATGTGTGTGTGTGTAATAGGACTTCCGTTTTTTATACCCTCCACTTCCGTTTTCTGTTCCGGGTTTGTGACTCAAGGGGGAATGAAGAGATTATAGATAATCGTATCCTCGTCTTATCTCGCTACTTGCTATGGTAATAAAAAATATAATCACTGATTTGTGTGTAGGCAGTGACGAGGATGAACCATCCTTCAAATATGTCAATTATTATTATTATTATTATTATTATTATTATTATTGGAGAAACAAATCCACAGTTATGTAAATGAACATATATTCAGATTTAAAATATATGTACATTTACATAACTGTGGATTTATTTCTCCATTTGAAGACTCGTGCTACTATGAGGATTTTTATTATTATTATTATTTTATTATTTTTTTTTCTCTATCACAGTCCTCCAATTCGACTGGGTGGTATTTATAGTGTGGGGTTCCGGGTTGCATCCTGCCTCCTTAGGAGTCCATCACTCTTCTTACTATGTGTGCCGTTTCTAGGATCACACTCTTCTGCATGAGTCCTGGAGCTACTTCTCCAGCCTCTAAGTTTTCTAGATTCCTTTTCAGGGATCTTGGGATCGTGCCTAGTGCTCCTATGATTATGGGTACGATTTCCACTGGCATATCCCATATCCTTCTTATTTCTATTTTCAGATCTTGATACTTATCCATTTTTTCCCTCTCTTTCTCTTCAACTCTGGTGTCCCATGGTATTGCGACATCAATGAGTGATACTTTCTTCTTGACTTTGTCAATCAACGTCACGTCTGGTCTGTTTGCACGTATCACCCTATCCGTTCTGATACCATAGTCCCAGAGGATCTTTGCCTGATCGTTTTCTATCACTCCCTCAGGTTGGTGCTCGTACCACTTATTACTGCAAGGTAGCTGATGTTTCTTGCACAGGCTCCAGTGGAGGGCTTTTGCCACTGAATCATGCCTCTTTTTGTACTGGTTCTGTGCAAGTGCCGGGCATTCACTTGCTATGTGGTTTATGGTTTCATTTTTCGTATTGCACTTCCTACATATGGGAGAGATGTTATTTCCGTCTATCGTACTTTGAACATATCTGGTTCTTAGGGCCTGATCTTGTGCCGCTGTTATCATTCCTTCAGTTTCCTTCTTTAGCTCTCCCCTCTGTAGCCATTGCCAATTGTCATCGCTGCTAGTTCTTTAGTCTGTCTCATGTATTGTCCGTGCATTGGTTTGTTGTGCCAGTCCTCTGTTCTTTCTGTCTTTCTCCTGTCTCTGTATATTTCTGGGTCTTCGTCTACTTTTATTAGTCCTTCTTCCCATGCACTCTTTAGCCACTCGTCTTCACTGGTTTTTAGATATTGCCCCAGTGCTCTGTTTTCGATGTTAACGCAGTCCTCTATACTTAGTAGTCCTCTCCCTCCTTCCTTTCGTGTTATGTATAGTCTGCCCGTATTTGCTCTTGGGTGTAGTGCTTTGTGTATTGTCATATGTTTCCTGGTTTTCTGATCTATGCTGCGGAGTTCTGTCTTCGTCCATTCGACTATTCCTGCGCTGTATCTGATTACTGGCACTGCCCATGTGTTTATGGCTTTTATCGTATTTCCGGCGTTGAGTTTTGACTTGAGTATCGCCTTGAGTCTCTGCATATATTCTTTCCTGATCGTGTCCTTCATCTCTTGGTGTTTTATATCTCCTCCTTCCATTATTCCCAGGTATTTGTATCCTGTCTCATCTATGTGTTTGATGTTGCTCCCATCTGGTAACTTTATCCCTTCAGTTCTCGTTACTTTGCCTTTTTGTATGTTGACTAAGGCGCATTTTTTCTATTCCAAACTCCATCCTGATGTCCCCAGATACAATCCTTACAGTCTGGATTAGGGTATCTATTTCCTTGATGCTCTTACCATACAGCTTGATGTCGTCCATGAACATCAGATGGTTGATTCTGTTGCCTCTTTTCTTGAGTTGGTACCCGGCATCCATCTTCTGTAGTACTTTTGTCATGGGAATCATGGCTACTACGAAGAGTAGTGGGGACAGTGAGTCGCCCTGGAAGATCCCTCTCCTGATATTAACCTCTGCTAGTCTTATTCCAGAGCTTGTAAGTATTGTATTTCAGTTGCGCATTGTATTTTTGAGGAAGCTGATGGTATTTTCCTCTGCCCCATATATTTTCAGGCATTCTATTAGCCATGTGTGTGGTATCATGTCGAAGGCTTTCTTATAGTCTATCCATGCCATGCTTAGGTTGGTTTTCCTTCTCCTACTGTTCTTCATTACCATTTTGTCTATCAGGAGCTGGTCTTTTGTGCCCCTACACTTTCTTCTGCAGCCTTTCTGTTGGTGGGGGATGGTGTTTGTCTCCTCTAGGTAGTTGTATAGCCTTTCACTGATGATACCTGTTTTAGTAACTTCCACTTTATTGGTAGGCAGATAGCCTGTAGTTACTGGCTATATTTCCCTTACTCTTGTCTTTTTGTACTAAGGATGTTCTTCCTGTGGTCATCCATTTGGGTGCTTGGTGATTTGAGATACAATGCTGGAGTTGTTCTGCTATTCGTGGGTGTAGGGCCTTGAAGTTTTTGAGCCAGTATCCATGGACTTCATCGGGACCTGGGGCTTTCCAGTTTGGCATTTTCTTTAGTTGGTGTCTGACTGTGTCTGTCGTGATGTCTGTGAATCTTTGTTTTATTCTCCCTGTTTCTTCTTCCTTGACTACCTGGAGCCATGTTGCATGTTTGTTGTGTGATACCGGATTGCTCCATATGTTTTCCCAGAGTCTCTTACTTGGTTCGGCTTCAGGAATTTCTGGGTGGTTGTCTTCCCCTCTTAGTTGGCTGTATAGTCTTTTTCTGGTTGGTTCCGAATAGTTTGTTCTGTTGGTATCCCTTATTCCTGTTCATGTACCGTTGGATCTTATGTGCTTTGGCCTTAAGCCTCTGTTTTACATCTTCTATGGTGCTGTTTAGTCCCCTCTCTTGTAATTTGTATTTCTCGTTGAGTTCCTCCCTTGTTTTCTTGCTTCTTAGCCTTTTTTCTGCCATCTCTTTCAGTTTACTCAAGTCAGATCTCATCACCATGATTTGCTTTTCCAGGCGCCTTTTCCAAGGCGGTTGCTGTTTTGGTTTCTGTTGGGTTGGTTGTGCTGGTGGTGTTGGTGTTCGAATCCCCATCAGTTCTGCTACTAATCTTGCTCCTGCATATGTCAAGTTATTTGTTTCTGTGATACTGGTGGTCTGTATTATGCCCATTATTTCATTGACCTCACTTGTTTTCTCCCTTAATTTCTTGGTGTTGTAGGCTTTCATGGAGGGGATCTTTGTTCTCTCTGTATCTGGCTCCATCCATTGTCTGATCTTTTCTACCCATTCCGTCTCTCTGTTACTTCGTCGGTGTTTCTTCGTGTGTCGTTGTTTGATACCTCATCGTCCCTGTCGTCTTCTGTGGCATCGTCTCTCAGTTCGTCTTCGTGTAATTCGTTGTCGTGTGACATTTCCCTTTCCAGTTCTTCTCTTTCTGTTGGGGAGAGCCAGTTCTTTTTCTTTATGTTCCTTACTTGGTCTGCCAGCCTCTGCTCTGATTGGGGGGTGTTATTCCTCTCATTCCAGATGTTGACCCAATCTTCTTCTATATCCTCTCTCCGTCGGGTTGCTTCTGATGTAGCATCTCCATATTTCCTTATTTTCTCTTCTTTGTCCATTTCTTCCTTTTTGCCTCTGTAGCTCCAATCTCAGGCTGTTGATTATTGTCGTTGTGGTGATCAGTTGCTGGATGACGACCTCCAAGTACCTGACCGTCTTCCCCTTCAATTGGGTTGAATACCTGGTTGCCGGACGAAGCTCCTCTGTTGCCAGAGGTTCCATTTACGTCGTTGTCGTTTATTCCTTCATTTCTTTCCATCATTGCTGAGTTTTGCTATTTAACCCATAGCTGGACCCTACCCTATCAGGGATAGGTACTCATTTACAGCTGAGTAGACTGAGGAAATTATGGTAAAGATCCTTTCCCAAGGAATCAACGCCGAGGAGAGCGGTCACCCATCCAACTACTGACCAGCCCCAATGTTGCTTAACTTGACTTAAGTCTATTGACGACCTAACCCACTCCTCCACGGCGCCACATTATTATTATTATTATTATTATTATTATTATTATTATTATTATTATTATTTTTTTTTTTTTTTTTTTTTTTGCTCTATCACAGTCCTCCAATTCGACTGGGTGGTATTTATAGTGTGGGGTTCCGGGTTGCATCCTGCCTCCTTAGGAGTCCATCACTTTTCTTACTATGTGTGCCGTTTCTAGGATCACACTCTTCTGCATGAGACCTGGAGCTACTTCAGCCTCTAGTTTTTCTAGATTCCTTTTCAGGGATCTTGGGATCGTGCCTAGTGCTCCTATGATTATGGGTACGATTTCCACTGGCATATCCCATATCCTTCTTATTTCTATTTTCAGATCTTGATACTTATCCATTTTTCCCTCTCTTTCTCTTCAACTCTGGTGTCCCATGGTATTGCGACATCAATGAATGATACTTTCTTCTTGACTTTGTCAATCAACGTCACGTCTGGTCTATTTGCAACGTATCACCCTATCCGTTCTGATACCATAGTCCCAGAGGATCTTTGCCTGATCGTTTTCTATCACTCCCTCAGGTTGGTGCTCGTACCACTTATTACTGCAAGGTAGCTGATGTTTCTTGCACAGGCTCCAGTGGAGGGCTTTTGCCACTGAATCATGCCTCTTTTTGTACTGGTTTCTGTGCAAGTGCCGGGCATTCACTTGCTATGTGGTTTATGGTTTCATTTTTCGTATTGCACTTCCTACATATGGGAGAGATGTTATTTCCGTCTATCGTACTTTGAACATATCTGGTTCTTAGGGCCTGATCTTGTGCCGCTGTTATCATTCCTTCAGTTTCCTTCTTTAGCTCTCCCCTCTGTAGACATTGCCAATTGTCATCGCTGGCTAGTTCTTTAGTCTGTCTCATGTATTGTCCGTGCATTGGTTTGTTGTGCCAGTCCTCTGTTTCTTCTCTGTCTGTCTTCTCCTGTCTCTGTATATTTCTGGGTCTTCGTCTACTTTTATTAGTCCTTCTTCCCATGCACTTTTTAAGCCCACTCGTCTTCACTGGTTTTCAGATATTGCCCCAGTGCTCTGTTTTCAATGTTGACGCAGTCCTCTATACTTAGTAAGTCTCCTCCCTCCTTCCTTTCGTGTTATGTATAGTCTGTCCGTATTTGCTCTTGGGTGTAGTGCTTTGTGTATTGTCATTTGTTTCTTGGTTTTCTGATCTATGCTGCGGAGTTCTGCCTTCGTCCATTCCACTATTCCTGCGCTGTATCTGATTACTGGCACTGCCCACTGCCCCAGTGTTTATGGCTTTTATCATATTTCCTCCATTGAGTTTTGACTTGAGTATCGCCTTGAGTCTCTGCATATATTCTTTCCTGATCGTGTCCTTCATCTCTTGGTGTTTTATATCTCCTCCTTCCATTATTCCCAGGTATTTGTATCCTGTCTCATCTATGTGTTTGATGTTGCTCCCATCTGGTAGCTTTATCCCTTCAGTTCTCGTTACTTTGCCTTTTGTATGTTGACTAAGGCGCATTTTTCCTATTCCAAACTCCATTCTGATGTCCCCAGATACAATCCTTACAGTCTGGATTAGGGTATCTATTTCCTTGATGCTCTTACCATACAGCTTGATGTCGTCCATGAACATCAGATGGTTGATTTTGTTGCCTCTTTTCTTGAGTTGGTACCCGGCATCCATCTTCTGTAGTACTTTTGTCATGGGAATCATGGCTACTACGAAGAGTATTATTATTATTATTATTATTATTATTATTATTATTATTATTATTATTATTATTATTATATTATTATTATTATTATTATTATTATTATTATTATTATTATATATTTCTTACGATGTTTGCAAGTTCTTCGAATGATCTCATCGACAGACGATGTTTGCAAACATTTAGCTTAATTCATTTTGCGTGTGTTTGAATGTTTACACATACTCCTTTTAAAAGGTGACCTGAATCAGCGATAGCTGAAAATGTTTGCTAACATGAAAGGTCCATCAAACATTAATGGGCAAATTTATAAACATCACTACATTTGAAACATCAGATTAAACAGTCCAGGTTTAAAAATGATTAGTAAAATGAGCGCTCGCTTTCTTAAAGCAAACTTTGCAGCTAATTGAACGCGACGAGTTACATCCGCTTTTGACGCACGTTCAAAAATTGAACGCGTACATTCTTCCAACAATCTTTTGAAGTTAATTGAACGCGATAGCGTACGTTCAATTTCAGAACGTACGTCACAAAAATAGGACGTCCATTAATGGAACGTTTCGAAATATGATATACGTCTAAACTATATTGACGTCTAAAATGCATTTACGTCAAACATATATTGACGTCTACAATATATTGACGTCGAAAATGTATTTACGTCTAAAATATACTAACATCTAAAATATATTGACGTCTAAAATAGACGTCAAAAATATATTGATTTAAAAAATATATTGAAGTCTAAAATATATAGACGCTTAATATATATTGACGTCAAATATTGACGTTAAAAAAATATTGATTTCAAAAATATATTGATGTCTAAAATATATTGACGTTTAATATATATTGACGTCAAAAATATATTGATTTCAAAAATATATTGACTTCAAAACTGTATTTACGTCTAAAATATATTGACGTCTAGAATATATTGACATCTACAATATATTGACGTCTAAAATACATTGACGTCTAGAATATATTGACATCTACAATATATTGACGTCTAAAATACATTGACGTCTAGAATATGTTAACGTCAAAAATATATTGACGTCTAAAATGTATTGACGTCTAAAATGTATTGACGTCTACAATATATTGACGTCTAAAATACATTGACGTCTAGAACATATTGACGTCTAGAATATATTAACGTCAAAAATATATTGACGTCTAAAAATGTATTGACGTCTAAAATGTATTGACGTCTAAAATATATTGATGTCTAAAATATATTGATGTCTAAAATATATTGATGTCTAAAATATATTGAAAAGATGCAATATTTTCCCCCTGACATTATTTTGATATATGCCCTTTAGATGTTTAGAGGAACACTGCGAAGCATTGGGGGGGTGTGGGTAGGAGGTAGCTCCACTACAAAAAAAAAAAAAAAAAACAAAGTGATTTGAACTCTGATATTAAAATCGAATATGGCGTGGATGGATATATAAATATAGGCATTTTAAGTTTTTTTTTTTTTTTTTTTTTTTTTTTTTTTTTTTTTTTTTTTTTTTTACTCTTCCGTCGCAAGTTGTAGTAGGTTCTGTCGAAAGCGCGGTTGTGGTTATAAACGTTCGTTGGTTATATAATGTTGTATAATGAATTATAAGCTTGTGGTCATAGGATTGAATGAGAATTACTCTCTATCCCTCTCTCTCTCTCTCTCGTTGCCAAAAGGGAAATTAGTTAATGAGATTAAGGTACCAAATCCATTTACATCTGAGCTAAAACCGGCAAATCTGGTGACCAGCGAGTGACCTACGATGACCTCAGCCTAGCCAGAGAACAGACGGCTCAACAATAACGAGAAAACAACAAAGTAAAACGATAAAAAAAAAAGAAAACCGGTAAATCTGGTGACTACGATGACCTATGATGACTTCAGCCTAGCCAGAGAACAGACTGATCATCAAATACGATAAAAAAAACAAAGAAAACGGTAGAGCGACCGAGTAGCGGATACTAAGACAAACACATGAGCTCCAGACTTCGTCGTCTTCCTTTGCTTGGCATAGGCAGCGTGCTTGCGTGAGTGCGTTAGTCACAGACCCAAGTCTGCTTGCATCTTGCATGACGTCGGCGGCGCGCATGCGCGCCACGTTGCCGGCACTTTCACTACTATTAGGATACACGCAGTCCAAACGGTCCGAATTTTAAAGCTACTTGGGCCACCCGGAAGAGAAAGAGGGATGGGGGGGGCAGCGTCAAACTGGGTCAGTCAGTATGAGAGGGTGATGTTGGCCTAATTTGGTGACGGCGTGGTGTACCCTATAACCCCCCTGGGGAGGGGGTGTGGCCCTAACCTGATGTTGACAATACCCCGCGGGCGTATTCTGGGCGTATCTAATTGGGCGCGAAAGCCCCCCCCCGCCCCCGCCCCCCCCCCCCACCTCCGTACCTACGCTCAACCCATCTCCTCGGGAATCGAGCTTAAGAAGGAAAAAATTCCTCCTTTGTTCCCGAGGACACGCCCCTGGGATTGGGGGGGATGGGTCCACCTGCTGGTTTCGTCTGGCGGAGTCCTTCTTCTTCTTCTTCTTCTTGGTCCTTCGAATTTGGGTCAGAAGGCGAGAGGGAGGACAAGAGGGTTCATCCTAAAGTAGAGAGTGGGAGAGAGACATGATTATAAACAAAGCGAATCAGGGAATTATATCAAAATATAAGCGCATCTCAAGATTAAGAAAGAGAGATAGAATATACATACTTATACTAAGAGTATGAGATAAATAAAATTGTAAAGGAGATATGTTACAAACAAAGAAATATTTAATATGAATGTCTTTTTCATTGGTAATACACACTGAATACATACATACATACATAGGTGTAAGTCACGTGATCCAGACTTCAGGATGTCCTTAGAGTTTTTAATTTTTGGATCGAATTCCATTAGTAAGCGCAGGCCTAAGACACCTTCCTTGCACCGATATGCAGTACTAAATGTGTCTCGCTGTCGAATTTCTATGTTCTAGAGGTCCTTTATTCCTCCTCACACTTCTCAGTTCCAGAAGTTCTCTATTCCTACACTTCTCACTTCCAGAGGTTCTCTATTCCTACACTTATCACTTCCAGAGGTCTCATCTTCCTACACTTCCTCTTCCAGACCAAGGTTCTCTATTCCTCACTTATCACTCCAGAAGGTGCTCCTATTTCCTACCTTGCTCACTTCCAGAGGTTCCATTCCTTACAACTTCTTCACTTCCAGAGGTTCTCTATTCCTTACACTTCTCACTTCCAGAGGTTCTTATTCCTTACACTTATCACTTCCAGAGGTTCTTCCTAAATTCCTTAAACTTACACTTTCCAGAGGTTCTCTATTCCTACACTTCTCACTTCCAGAGGTTCTCTATTCCTACACTTCTGACTTCCAGAGGTTCTAAATTCCTACACTTCTCACTTCCAGAGGTTCTCTATTCCTAAACTTATCACTTCCAGAGGTTCTCTATTCCTACACTTCTCACTTCCAGAGGTTCTCTATTCCTCAAAGGAAGTCGTGCCTTTGGAACTTGGTCCGTTCCAATGCATTACTTTCCTAATACAATTCTTCTTGCATTTTAATACATTTTTATCTATTTCTTAATTTATTAATTAATTAGTTTGTTTCTTTTTTAATAAGGGGGGTCTTTTCTTTTTCTATTTCCCTTTACTTCCTCTTACATCTTCCTAATGAAGATCTTAATATTCTTTGGAAACTTGAATTTCAAGTCAGTGGCCCCTTTGGTGGGTTGTTCCATGTGAATTTCGTTGTACAGATCTATTACCTTCTGGCTAAGTTATTATTATTATTATTATTATTATTATTATTATTATTATTATTATTATTATTATTATTATTATTATTATTATTATTAACCTTAAGAATAAATAATCCCTAATTATTTTGCTCTCTCTCTCATTCATTGAAATGGAAAGATTCTCTCTCTCTCTCTCTCTCTCTCTCTCTCTCTCTCTCTCTCTCTCTCTCTCTCTCAATATTATTCGACCAATATTACGAACATTCTGAAGGAATTTTATATAATCTGCAACTTCCTATCCTTAAATATTTCATACGAATCGTTTTTCCTAGTTTTATAACTACAAAAATAATAATAATATAAAAAATCCGCCTCTTTCGTAACATTGGAAAAAACACACACCTGCGAGAGTGGAAAAAAAAAAAAAAAAAAGATTCATTTCACACATGACACTCCCGGGAGAATAGGCTCCCGGGAGAGCCGATGCAGAGGCGTGGCCTGCCTGTGGGCCATTGTGTTTACCTTTTATCACCTCGTGACGTCATCATTTCCGCCGTAATTCGGAGATTTCGGCGGTCACTTGGGAATATAAGGACGGTCAGAGGAGCCTACGTGCATCAGTTGCATCTTGGAGCTCTTCAGCCAAGAGGTTCAGAGCCTTTTAGAGAGAATATATATATCCCCGAGAAAGAGAGTTGAACTCTTCATAAAGTCACAATGGTAAGTCTCTTCGAGTTCAGTTTTAATCTAAGCCCTGAGGCGAAGCTTGTGTTCAGAAACTGATTGATATTACCAGAGTCTTTTAGATAAACACTCTATAACACCTAACCTCTTGTTTTTTTTATATATATATTCCACTGTACAATGAAACAATTTATTAGTTTTTTCCAATTATCTTTCCAGCAGGGCACCTGGGTATTGAAGGGGTTTGTGAGCGCGCTGCCTGTTCTTCTTTCCCTCCTCACTGTAACCCCAGACTTCGTAGGAGCTAAGAGTGACAAGGTGGTCTGCTACTACGCGTCTTGGGCCCACTATCGAACAGGTAAAATGCTGGGTGTTAATGTGTTATGTTATGAATGTATTCTGTAAGCATCGTAGACTTATCTTTAGTTTATATTACCCTATTCCAGTCTGAATAGATAAACTAAGCCTTAAGATATTTGCCACAACTCTGCCTGTAAAATGAAACGTCTAAACTTGTCCGTCTGTACTTCCAAAGGTGCTGCTAAATACATGGTAGAGGACATCCCTGTAGAACTGTGCACACACGTGATCTACGCTTTTGCCGTACTAGACGCAGGGACACTCAAAATTACTGAACACGACTCATACCTGGACAAGGACGATGGATTAGCGAGCTACAGGAAGTTTGTCGACTTGCGTCGGAGGAATCCTAGTGCAAAGGTTGGTTTCTTACTTGCTCCCGTGGGTGATTTTTCTCTTTCTTCTTGTCCACATATTCATTGCAGTCACATTCCTGACACTGTCTATCACAAGTGAGACTAAACTCATCTCAGATTAGAAAATAATTAACTGGTGTGAACCCTTCATCACCAACAGATGTTGCTTGGTCTTGGTGGATGGACCGATTCCAGGACTGATAAGTATTCGCGGTTGGTGGCAAGTCCAAAGCTGAGGGCTGACTTCATAACTCATGCTGTCCAGTTCCTGAAACGATACGGCTTTGATGGGCTGGATCTGGACTGGGAATATCCAGCATATCAGAGTTCAGCAAGTGATAAAGAAGGTTAGTCGTCACTTTGTGTGTGCTATTGTATAATGTAAGTTTCTGCTATGACCAATTATGGATATTATCAAGAGTACAGAATTCCCTTTACTAACAAAACTGACTATCTACAGGTTTCCGGCTTTGGGTTAAGGAGTTACGCGAAGCGTTCAATCCCCACGGCATGCTTTTGACCGCTGCTGTGTCTGCCGGGAAAAACGTCATCGACCAAGGCTACGATGTCCCTGCCGTAGCTGCCGATCTTGACCAGATCCACGTCATGGCTTACGACTTCCACGGATCCTGGGAAAAACAAGTTGCTCATCATGCTCCACTCTTTCCAGCCCCTGGGCAGTCGCAAGAACTGTCTGCTGACTTTGCTATTAACCACTGGATCAAGAGAGGAGCGAAGGCTTCGAAGTTAGTTCTGGGCGTCCCATTCTACGGGCGATCTTGGACACTAGCTGGAAGTGATGCAACTCCGGGGGCACCAGCAACAGGAGCTGGAACGCCTGGGCCACTGATGAAGGATGCTGGCACATTGGCTTACTATGAAATCTGCTCAGCTCATGAGCGAGATGGCTGGAAGAAGATCTCCGATCCTGCTGGACCTTACCTAACCAAAGGAAATCAGTGGGTCGGGTACGATGATATCGATGCAATCATTGGAAAGGTAAACAACTAATTAATTAACTGAGTATCAGAATTGCATAATTTTGCTTAGTCAGATTGAGCTCTGGGTATAGAATTTTGGCAGCGTATCCTGATTGTTTATTTTATTGCAGGCCAAGTATGCTAAGTCAAAGGGACTGGGAGGTATCATGATATGGGACATCGTCATGGATGACTTCCGAGGAACCTGCAAAGCCGGCACTAATCCACTTCTGAGAGCCATCGTGGACACCCTTGGAAAGCCTGGTACAGGCCCCAGGTAAGAAAAGATAGTACCTGCTTCTTATCAGAAGTTCCTTCTCTTATCACCCATGCAATTTGAGTGTCGTGAAAGCGTTTATGTTAAAACACCCCGCAGGACTTTATATTATCCGAACATATCAATCTCGCGGTGGTCTGTGTATCTTGATAAATGCATGAGAAGACTTTATGCTGTCACTTTGAAGGCTCAGCTGACCTCATCGTCTCTGTCTTTCGCAGTTCAACCCAGGCACCTACAGAAGGGACCACCCAACCAACAAAACCCAGTCCTACCTCAAACAGACCCCCAGTTACCACACCAACTGCCCCAGGCCAGGTGAATGTCAGTGAATGCAAGAGCACAGGCTTCACCCCAGACCCAACTAGTTGCTCGAACTTCTACAGATGCTTGGGCGACCAGGTTTACTATTTCAGGTGTCCTCCAGACCTGTACTGGAACCAGGCAAGGAGAAACTGTGACTGGCCCTTCAACACGTCTTGTGGAAGGAACTGATTTGCTGTACTTCTGTATTTGAAGGCGAATAGACACTAAAAAAGGAGACAACACAGAAGCTCTGGGGAAAATACAGATTTGTTTTGAAATTTCCATCTAATGAGTTAGTATTCTATTGCTCATTCGTAAGATTTGTCTAGTTAGAAATTCGTAAAACAAAAGTTAACCTAAGGGTTGATGGAAGAAACTCTTTTGGGGTGCAATAACAACACCCTGTTACATTAGATTTTTATTAAGTTATTTTTTTTTATTAAATGTGTTAATTTATTTAACTTATTTGTAGTTTTCAAACTGTTAGCGTTGTTTGAATGTTATTTATTTTATAACATGTTAATTTGTTTCGTATAAACAATTGTGCCTGTTATGTTTATCGCATTGTTTGTTTAAACATGTTAATTTGACTAAAATAATTGGAACTATTTCATTATTTATGGTTTTGCTAAGGCAACTGAGCTATTTAAGACTTGCGGTCTAGATGCTTATTATTCAGTCATTAGCTTTGAGTGAGAAACGTTATATAAATACATATTGGATATCACACGAGGGCGTTTTTCTACAGACAACCATCCCATAAACAAATCGTCGTACAGATCCAGTGCAACATTATCTCTCGTATCGAGATAAAGGCTGTGGTTACGTCTCTTATCTAGACCAACTTGGGTTAAGGATGAGGAGAAAATAGAGCTGTGTTTGATGATAAAACCGTATATTAGAAATACAGAACCTCAGAGGAGGTTAGGTCTATGTGGATGAGGAAACCATAGAGATGGTTTGTTGATAAAACTGTTTAGTGATGTAACGTCAGAGGAAATTAGGCCTATGTGAATTAGGAAAAAATAAAGAGCTGTTTTGTTGATGAAAACGTATTGAGTTAGACAACCTCACTGTTAAGAGCAACCCAGGTGTAATGGGTCTCATTGGGAGCATTTTAGTTTTATCGCAAACTTAGTAGTTTTTTAACACCCAAACTGCACCAGAAAAAGAAAAAAAAAACATGAATGATTAACAGTCATCAAGGCCAAAAACACTCCAGGGTCACATTCCTCTTGGCAGAGAAACAGTAGATACACTGTCAGTGACAACTTGGGTAGTACTACGGTATAGACGTAAGCTATGTGTTGATGGCTAACGAGACAATCAGATCGAGATTTATTTTATCTTTACGATCTTATTCTAGAACATTTATAAATCGTGTCAAGATTAGATCGAATTACTGACTTCAAGCTCACGATTCGTCTGCCTTTCTGACGTGCAAGATTCAGGAATAACTTAAAGAAGATGAGTGGCTCCGAGGTAAGATTTGTCATAGTAGTTGGCATCGTTTAGTTACCATCTCTCTGACGGACTAAACTGGTTTGTTTATGTGTCGACTTCTTCTTCTTCTTCGTGACTTCGCAATTTAGTAATTTTCTGTCGAAAGTGCTCAAGTTCCCGTAATGAAGTGTGGAAAGCGATGAAAATTCAAAACATATGTGACTTGACTATCAGCTGAAGCCACGAAACGAACCTATGAACGTCGAGTACATTCGTCTATGGAACACATCTTTATGGCACTTTGTGGCCCCCAGAAATTGCTTAAATACACAGAAGTACTTGGCGCTCTTGTGGTTTCAGTTGATATCTATTTACATCTATGATTTGTGTAAGAATGCATGAGCCGCTTGTTAGTGGATATTCCAGTTTGCAATCATATATAAATCTTTACATTTAGTTCAGAACATAGTTATCAGATTATTATAGTACTATATATATATATTATATATATATATATATATATATATATATATATATATACTATATATATATATATATATAATGATGAGGAAATAGGTTTTATTTGACTACGTAGTACTAGTTCAGAGTATGTGGAAGAACAAGTCGCTGGATATATCAGTGAGAACGAAAGTGAGTGAATAATATCTGCTCATTAACTGCCTGAGCTTATTCTAGACTGAAGTTGGGGCCGGCGAGCAAGGAATGAAAATATATATCTGAGGGTTATCAAGATAAGGCAGTGTGATTAAGAGGTGGCGAAAGAGAGAGCTCCCAATGAGAAAATTGGTGAGAAATGATCATGGTTTCAAGAAGCGGAAGTTGGGAAACACATGAGGGGTGGATAAAATTCCGGAGTAGGGTTAATGTAGTTATTTCATGTTAAGGAGTTGTTCCACGAGGAAGTAAATGCAGAGAGAAAGGTGACCGAGCAAAAGGATCCCAGAATAAATTATGGTCAATGGGTGATGCTGTCTGGAGAGGAAGTGGTTTATATTTTCTCACTTCTGAAGCAGTGTTACCAGACACTCCCTCGTTCTGGCTCCGTAATCGGTCGGTCAGTTAAGCTCGTATAGTGAAACGGGGTATGGGAACAGTGTTTACCAGTCGGGCAATGCCCACTAGTGTGGACAGGGCTTAAGTAAGAGGCCAGTTAGTGGTTATAGCATAAATCTGAGGATGTCTCTCTTTCTCACCCAGATGGCAACTCCTCCTCTGTCCTCCCCTGCTGAGGCGTTATCTTCTGCAGCAGCCCAACGCAACGTCAGCGTATACGCCAGGGAGTTTGCTCAGGCCATGGATGAAGCTGATCCACTGCGACAGTTTAGGCAAAAGTGATGAACTGGAGAATTATGAAATTGTCAAGATTGTTCCTATATTTTTAAGTTTTTGCTGTTTGTAGTATATGTTGCTATTTTGCCCTCCTTTTATAATTAAATGTAGGCATGGAATCCCACCCCCCCTGTTCATCTTTTTAACGTGACTACAGTCCAAAACTTAATCATTTCACTTTGAAAGTCAGGTAGGAGTGTGAAACTTAAGATAAAAGCCCAAAACTTTCAATTTTTCAGTGTTAGTTCAGGAAAATTTAAAATGCACCAGTTTTTGCCAAACTAAAACTGAAACTACTTTTTTTTACCATTTTATAAAAAGGCTTACTTGAAATTTAATTTTTTCAACAGTATTATTACACCGTTCTTTAACCATTTTTCTCTTTTCATTCAAACCTAACTTTTTCTTTGTTTTCCTCTGTAATTCAGCCAAGTCTGAACTTATTTAGACTGAAGTTACCGTTCCCTCAACCAGATTCGACTACCCCAAGAAAGGAACACTGCCGAATGCAAAAGTAAGCCCAACGGAAGCTGAAGAAGACTGCCTTTACTTCTGTGGCTTCAGTTTAGGCCTTAAACCGAAAATGGTAGATGCCCTTGTACAAGATCAACTGGACCGATGGGCTAAAATGTAAGCTCGAATGTTGTTGTTGTTGTGAGATTTGGTTGATCTTCTGCCTGAAGCTTCTTGTATATGTTATTTCCTATACCAGGGGATCTGGTACCTACCAGACAAAACCAGCGCCTACTGTACTGTGCGATCACATCGGACGAGAAGAAATTGCCAAGTTGGTAGGAGCTGATCCCAAGTGCGTCACTTCCATGAATGGCCTTAGCGTCAACCTCCATCTTCTTCTTGTGTCTTTCTACCAGCCTACGAGGACTCGCTACAAGATACTCATAGAGAAAGGCGCCTTCTGCTCTGACAGGGTACGTACTGTTACAGTGGGTCGCACTCAGAGATAGCTGAGATTTCAGGAAGTTTTGTCAATACACTTGAGTCCAAGTTTGCAGAGTTCACCTAAGTCACCAAGTCGTCCTGATGTTCATTAAAATGATGCGAAAACCATTATGACCGCCTGATTAAAATGCATATCAGAAACTTAGAAGAGACATTTCTACCAACTTTGCACAGAAAATACAGAAAGTGTTTATATTTTCCTTGACTGATATCAATGGTATATGCTTGTCATGTCACATGCATTATATCCTTATGGGTATTTTGAACACTTGTGATCAAGTTCATTATTTTAGATTTAGACAGAGACTAAGAATTTTAAACGATGGGTGCTGCCGAAATAATGCTTGGAAGCAGGTCATAATAACTGTCAATACACACCTGACTTTGTCAAGAGTTGACCTTTTTGCTGCTTTAACGTATGATTACTTTTATTGTCTATCATTAAACGTCTTTGCACTTCAGATAAACTAGAAAGAAATCATTCAAAATAATTCCTTTACTTATAGTATGTCATGAAGACCCAGGCATCCTTGAGGGGTTATGATCCTGATGAAGCCATCTTAGAAGTTGGTCCCAGACCAGGAGAACATTTGATCTATATAGACGACATACTTCAGGTAAGAAGTAGTAAAAGAGTTGGGTATTAACTTTATCTGTCTCTTGATATATTTAAACAACCTCTGGGTAGTGGGAGTTCTGTTAAATCTGAATAATTATTTTTAAAGATTGGTAGTACATGGTAAACAGTAGTGAACTGAAGCAACTCACTCCTCAACTGGTTCTTGTTTCTGAAACTTCCTTTCATTGAGATTCTCTTCTAAGGTTATTTGATGACGAGGTGTCACTTATTTTCTGACATTTCTGGAATTAGATCCTCGAGAAGGAAGGTGACAGCATCTGCGTAGTGTGTCTCAGCGGCGTGCAGTACTACACGGGACAGAAATTTGACATGGAGGTCATCACGAAAGCAGCCCACGCCAAGGGGGCGTATGTTGGGTGGGACCTCGCCCACGCCATTGGCAACGTCGAAATCTGTTTAGACAAATGGGGCGTTGACTTCGCGTGTTGGTGTTCCAACAAGGTGAGTTGAAGAAAGCTAACGCTGACATAGGCAGTGATGTATAGATGAACTTGAAATGGAGAGGACTTTCTTTTCCCTAATAAATCCTACTCAAAAACAGTATCTGTGTGGAGGTCCTGGAGGCATAGGCGGGGGTTACCTGAACTCGAAGCACGACAGCCGCGAGGCGGTCCACTTGAAGGGCTGGTGGAGCAATAAGGACTCCACCAAATTTGAAATGAGGCAGGAGTGTGACACGGCTGAAGGAATTGATGCTTTTAGGATAGCGACTCCCTCCTCAGTTCTTGTAGCTTGTCTGAAGCCAGGACTTGATGTGAGTATGGTCCAGAATCTCTCTGAAAAACAGTTTTCATGTAGCTTGAAGTGTATAACTATAGTAGCTGGTTCACTTTAAGGCAGATTCTTGGGTGAGCCCTATGCCTACGAGACATTTGTTTGGCGGCCGCTGATTGGCTGGAAGCTGCCTTCCTCCAGGTACCAGCCAATCAGCATAGGGCTCGTCCAGGAATCTACTTAAGTGACAGCTATAGTTGATGTGTTTGCTGAAGTGCTCTTCTTCCATAAAATGCACGAGGGCAATTTCTGTTGAAGAGATTTAGTAATCATCTGTAACAAAAGCAAAGTTTTAGTTCAGAGTAGTTTGATTCGTACAGCATGTCTCACGATCAGTACCTGTTTGTTTTAACTTGATGTTTAAAGTAACTTTTCCCTGAAGGAAACTATTCATATGTCTTGAAAATGGCGTTGACTTCCACTGTTAATATAATGTGATTATGATTTCACAGTTATCTGTATACCATTCTTGAATGAAGTGTCTACTAGACAGCTTTAAGATTTTAGAAACCTTAGCATTGTGCCAGACATTTAGTGAGTCACTCTCACAATACTGACGCAAAAAGGAACTTGATTATGTAGTCTTATACCCTAAGGTTCCTTTACAGATTTTATGCGAAGCAGGCATGGACAGGATACTGAGGAAGCAGTTCCTCTTGACGGGCTATCTGGAGATGCTGATAGACAAGGAGTTTGGGATTGGCCGTGATGGGAACGTCCCCATGGTGACGATCGTGACACCCCGCGATCCGATGCAACGAGGGTCCCAACTTTCCCTGGAATTTTCCGTGCCTTTGCTGGAGGTCCTTTCTCTGCTGGAAGCTCGAGGAGTTGTGGTTAGTTAACTGTCAAGTTTGTTCCTTTTCTGTCTGGAAGGTTCCAGACCTTTCTTGAGTATATTAAAGGCCCTTCTCTCTTCGTTTGAATCTTCTGATGAAAACCCTTACAGACAGAATCAACAGACTATTAACTCATGAGGGCTCCTAAGGGCCTGGCAGAGGTCAGTGGTATATACCTGAATGAAGAATTCAGTTCAGTCAGGCTTGGATAAGATAAGGAATCGAATTTAATAATTCTGGAGATTGTAGAAAATGAATTTGAAAAAAAAAAAAAAAAAAATAGGGCAGGATGTGGTATGACTGGGGCAGACCTACCTGTACCTAAACGAATATATACGCCATGAGGTATCTGACTGGAGGTAATGTAGCTTCACTTTCTCTCTTTTTTTCTAGTGTGACATCCGACAACCCAGCGTGATGAGAGTCTCCCCAATCCCCACATACAACTCCTTCTGTGACGTCTTCGACTTCGTCAGGGTGCTGAAGGAGGTCATTGACCTTTGTGAGGAACGAAGAGGAATGATGAGTTAGTATGTGCATATATTTTTGAGTGAATCTGACCCGCATTCTTACAATGAAGGAAGCTATTTCAAAACATGAACTCGAATAGGCCTAGTAAGACTCCTGGACACGTAATCAGTGTTGAATAAATCTTTTCCACCATCTTTCTCTGCCTTTCATTTCCCATATCTCTCATTTGTTTTGCATCAGTCCAAAGATCAATACAATAATCCTTCCCTTTCTTTTTCTTCTTCTTCTTCTTTGGAAGCTGGCTGCTGCCCCTCTTATAAGTCCTTTAAGAGGCGCAAATCCTGTTTGCTGAACACAAAAGGCCAATTGGAGGAAGGGGCCATATTTCTCCTCTCAACTTTTAGTGGTTAAAAATGTTATCTTGGTTCGTGCATGTGTGCATGGATGTGCTTGTACGTCTGAACGCGTATCAATAGACTCACGTGCCTCCGTCTCAGACACCAAGCCGTGCAAACATTCCTGGAGAATTAACTTCTCCCCGGGAGTAAATTATATTCAAAGAGAATTATGTAATTTTGCATCTTTCTCAGGCAGGATTCGAACCTGTGTGTATTTTGGGTTTGGTTGACGATAGTGACTTATCCGTTCGGCTGTCAAGACAGTTATTAAATCCAGGTTTTGTAGTGAGATATCTGCTATCTCTCTCTCTCTCTCTCTCTCCTATATACTTTATATATATATATATATATATATATATATATATATATATATATATATATATATATATATATATGACTGGTAAAAATGTTCTGTAACAACAGAATTCCATCTAATAAAAGGAGCCCATAAGAGAGAGAGAGAGAGAGAGAGAGAGAGAGAGAGAGAGAGAGAGAGAGAGAGAGAGAGAGAGAGAGAGAGACTGCAATCATATAAAGTTCAATGAGTAAAACTCATTAGACTAATCTTCTAAATTAGTTGCAGCTTGAGCGTGTCACGTCTATACTACCTCCTCGAATGAGCGTTAGCGTATACGCGTATTTCAATTGCGCGCACGCAAGCTCTTAGACATGAAAATCCTATTAAACTGAATACTTTCGTCTTTCAGGGAATAAAAAAAACTGCCATTGCAAACAATAGATGTTCCGTTTCTTTCTTTCTCTCGTCAAGTATGAGCCTTATAGAGGTTGACCTGCGCATTTTGTCGTCCGATTGCAATGGCGGCATTTTTAAAACCCACCCCAAGGACGCCTTACTACGACGGGGATTTGTAATGAATTATTATAACCTAAGATATGAAGAAGTTTAATTATTAATGTATGTATTAAAAAGACTGAGGTAATTTCCTCCTCGACAGGAGAAGTCGACCTCGCCGATGCCAGAGGCCGCGCCGACCAAAGCGAACGCGGCCGCCGAACGGGATTGATTTCTGCCGTTATTAAAAGAGAAATTCGCCGTCGGGAAGGACTCGAGAAACTTTTCGAAGATGCCATTATAAACGTCGATTTTCGCCTCGTTATTTGGCGCGTATTTGGGCGCCTCAGAAGGGCGAAAAGGCGCCTTTTTCTCGAAGGGGGAGGAGGAACCCACGGCGGCAAGCAGACCGACGACAGTCTCATATAGCAGACGACACACAACCTCCCCATCATGGCTGCCTTCTGCTATTGACGTCTCGGCGGCGGCGATGAAATTGGACAGTTTCCCACGCGAGTTATGACACGACTTCCCTCTCGTCTTTCCTGGGGTTTCATGAAGGTGAGGAGAAGGACTCGGCTTGTGTTTTTTTCAAAGGAAATGACGCCCAGAGGTCGAAAATGGCCGCTGAAGTGGAGGTGTCGGGGGAGGGAAAGCGTCCGATTTGTTTTGACAGGTCGGAGGTTTCGGGGTCAGCGGAGGGGAGTGGCTCGTCTGTGGGTGTTAATTGGCCATTTACCTGGCCTTTTAGCGACATTTTAAAGACCATTTACATATATTTAATTAATAAAAGGTCCAATCTAAGTAGTAGTGGCTTTTTCGCAGTCTCTTTTAATGGTTTCTTGCCTGAGTCTCGATTCCAAAATTTACGATGGAGGTCAATTTCTAAGGTTGACTTTTCTATGTATTTTTTTAATCAACTTGACAGCTTGCGAATTTGGCCCAGCGAATGATATTCTAGCCATAGACTTCATATAATTACGGCAAAATAGAAGTTTAGACATTTAATTCATCGCTTGGGATCTTACAGCCTAATCAAGGTTAGTATTTATCAACCATAGGCCACCTGTCAATGTTAGTCTTACAGTTGAAGTGTTTAGGCAACAATTTTACTCATTTATTTTATAATTAAGCAAGATCCTGCACAAACTCCACTTAATTAGAATATTTCTTGGTAATTTGTACCTGTTTTAGGTTACGAACCCATTTAACAGACAAAGAAAATGAATAAGGTGAATCTTGTGAATATCCTAATTGATGCATTAGGAAAAAGAATGCCAAAAGATGCAAAACTGTGTAAGGTTTGGTATAGCATAGTCAATCCACAAAACCTAATCAGAAAATGTGCTGCATGCAACATTCCGACCCATCCACAGTGTGCTGAGGTAATACAAGATTTGAGAAAAGATACAAGAATTTTTTGTTCAACATGTCTATCATGGATAGACAATGTTATTAAATCAAGATTGAATGTAACAAATAGTTGAGGATGAGGAAGAAGAAAGGAAGAGGAAAGAAGAAAAAAAGAAAAAAGAAGAAGAGGAAAACGGAAGAGAAGTAAACAAAAATGAAATGACAGAAAAAAATAAGGAAAACAAAGAACAAGATAAAAGTATGGATGCAGAGATACTCATTGATACTACATATGAGGCAATAAAGCAGCATACCTACGAAGAAATAAATTACGATATGACAACAGAAAAGCAAATTCCCGAAGAGGCTCTACCCAGATCTATACAATGACGGGAAAGAGGAAAATACAGACAAGAAAGACAAAATCTGCAACCTTTTGAAAAGAGGGAATTGCAGATTTGGAGAAAGATGTTACTACAAACATCCTAAGATATGTCAAAACTATGAAATATATGGTAAATGTGCATACTTAGATGGATATGGGGATGATTGCAGAGATCTGCATCCAAAAATATGTAAAAACCTAAAAGAAGGAAAAGGATGTAAGTTCGACAAAAAAATGCAAAATATATGCACCCTGTAGCCATGAATCATAATCAAATAAATAACCAACCAAGTAATAAAATCCAAAATAAGAAAGAAACAAATAAAGAGAGAAATCAAGAATATCAGGTAAAAGAGAAAAGCAAACCACCAATGAGATATGCAGAGGTGTCAGCAAAAAATTTCAAAGCATCAGCTCCGAAATTCTACTCAAGAGATAATAACTGATTTATTATGCAAGAGGATATTGCAGAAACGGAGAAAATTGCAGATTCAGACACAAAATGAATAATTATGATGAAGGAAGATCAAATATTATGGAAAAGTTGGATTTTTTAATGTCAGAATTTCTGGAAATGAAAAAAAGAACAACATACCAGAACAGGAAAGAGACATGGGAAATCCTTATTACTACCAGTATTAAATGAAGGAGAAAACACGCAAACCATCATAGTGATGAATGCGCAGGGTTTAGTTACGAGTAACTCAAAAAGAAAAATAGAGTACTTAGAAGAACTAACCCAAAATGAAAAGAAAATAGATATAATGAATATAAGTGAAACCTGGTATTCCCAAGAGAATGGGAAGGATGATCAAATAAAAGGGTTCCAAACTTATAGATCAGATAGAAAAAATAGGAATCAAGGAGGAACCGCAATATATGGGAAAGACAAAAAACAAGAAAAATATATGAGAAATATAGTAACTCAGAATGTGAACTAATAGCGGTAGAATTTGAATCTGAAAAATTGATGAACATAGTAATATATAGACCTCCTAATACTAAAGAGTTTGACTTAATAATTGAAAAATTGGATGATATATGTAGAAATCACAAGGACTGGACTATTCTCCTATCTGGTGACTTCAACTTCTTTCGTAGAATGGAAAGAACGAATAGGAGATTGTGGTTGTACTTATACATATAAAAAGAGAGTAATAGTAGTGCAGAAGATAAGAGGCAATTTGAAAAGCTATTAGATATGCTACTAGAATACAACATTCAACAAATAAATCACCTGCCAACAAGAAAGGAAAAATACTTTAGACCTAGTATTTGTGAACGAGATGAATTATGTTAAAGAAATAATAGTTTATAATGCGAATATTTCAGACCATAATGTCATAGAATTAACAGTTTCATTCCAAAAGCAAAGTGAAAAAGAGATAAGCAAGAAATGAAAAAGTGGGAAGGATATGGAAAATACAAACTTCTACAGTAAAAATATAAAAATGGTCAGAAATTAATGAAGAATTAAACAAAGATTGGGATAACATTTTCGTAAGTGATGACATAAGGGTAAATACGGAGATATTATATAAAATATTGGAGAAAATAGTGGAAAAATATATACCGAAGAAGAAAAGTAAAACATCATTCATGCATACCAAGAGACAGAAGGATCTCGTTCCAGAAAATCAGAAAGTGGAAAAAAGGTCTTGCAAAAGAAAAAAAATGCATGGAAAGTTATAGAACTAAAAAGTAAGATAGAAAATGCAGAACAAAAGATTATACAATCAAAAGAAAATGAAAAACGGGACTTGGAAGAAAAAACCCTATTAAATATCAAGCAAAACAAAACCCCGAAGCTATTATACTCATGCGAAGAAGATGAATAAAAGAAGAATAGAAATAGGCCCTCTGAGAATTGAGGGAGATTAACGAATGAAAAAAAGGAAATTTGCAACATACTGGCAGAACGATATAAGAGAGAATTCACCCTAGAATAGATAATGAAGATAATGATAGAAGTAAGGGGATGAAAATAGTGAATATTTAGCTGACATAGATATTAATGAAGCTGATATTGTGCAGGCTATTAATGAAATTAAAATGGAGCTGCTGCAGGGCCTGATGGAATTCCTGCTATTTTGTTAAAGAAAGTAGTTCATTCTATCGCAAAGCCACTTGCAATATTATTAAGACAAAGTGTAGATACAGGCAAGATTTATGATGAGCACAAATTAGCATATATTACCCCTACTTTCAAAAGTGGATCAAGACTAGAGGCAAGTAATTATAGGCCTGTGAGTCTAACATCACATATTATGAAAGTGTATGAAAGGGTAATGAAGAAAAATATTATGAAACATTTAATAAAAAATAATTTGTTTAATAAAGGACAACATGGTTTCGTACCCGGAAAAAGTACACAACCCAACTGTTAGTCCACCGTGAGAACATATTCAAAAATATGAAAAGCGGAAATGAAACAGATGTGGTTTATTTAGACTTTGCAAAAGCTTTTGATAAAGTAGACCATAATATATTAGCGAAGAAAATTAGAAAACACAATATCGTGGATAAAGTAGGAAGATGGTTAAAAGAATTTTTACACAACAGAAAACAGATAGTTATTGCAAACGACGAGAATCGGATGAAGTCAAGGTAATATCCGGTGTGCCGCAAGGTACGGTGTTAGCTGCAATACTGTTTGTTATTATGATTGAAGACATAGACAATAATGTGAAGGATTCGGTAGTGAGTAGTTTCGCAGATGACACAAGAATAAGTAGAGAAATTACTTGTGATGAAGATAGGAACGCTCTACAAAGAGACCTTAACAAAGTATATGATTGGGCAGAGGTAAATAGGATGGTATTTAACTCTGATAAATTTGAATCAATAAATTATGGAGACAGAGAAAGAAAGCTATATGCATATAAGGGACCTAATAATGAGACCATCACAAATAAGGAAGCAGTTAAAGACCTTGGTGTGATGATGAATAGGAACATGTTATGCAATGATCAAATAGCAACTCTGTTGGCAAAATGTAAAGCAAAAATGGGAATGTTGTTACGGCACTTCAAAACAAGAAAAGCTGAACACATGATTATGCTTTATAAAACATATGTTCGTAGTCCACTTGAATATT
The DNA here is from genome assembly GCF_015104395.2 of Macrobrachium nipponense. NCBI lineage: Eukaryota > Metazoa > Arthropoda > Malacostraca > Decapoda > Palaemonidae > Macrobrachium > Macrobrachium nipponense. Next base: position 3,860,135 of record NC_061105.1, on the reverse strand, counting down.
GCAATATGATATGGTACCCACACTATCAAAAGGATATTGCACAAATAGAGAGTGTACAAAGGTCCTTTACAGCTAGAATAGAAGAAGTTAAGGACCTAGACTACTGGGAAAGACTACAATTCTTAAAATTATATAGTCTAGAAAGGAGAAGAGAACGCTACATGATAATTCAGGCATGGAAACAGATAGAAGGAATAGCAGAAAATATCATGGAACTAAAAATATCAGAAAGAGCAAGCAGAGGTAGATTAATAGTGCCCAAAACTTATACCAGGAAAAATAGGGGAAAGCACACAGGACATTAATCCACTACGCACCAGCATCGATAATGCAGCGTCTATTCAATGCGTTGCCAGCTCATCTGAGGAATATATCAGGAGTGAGCGTAGATGTGTTTAAGAATAAGCTCGACAAATATCTAAACTGCATCCCAGACCATCCAAGATTGGAAGATGCAAAATATACCGGAAGATGTACTAGCAACTCTCTGGTAGACATTAGAGGTGCCTCACACTGAGGGACCTGGGGCAACCCGAACAAGATGTAAGGTCTGTAAGGTAAGGTAAGGGATATTAGTACCCCTTGAATATTAAACGTTTGTCTTGGACATTTCCAAAAAGCTTAGTATATCTTAGAGTAACCCATTCGTATAAATCCCTCAGGACATTTTTCGACTGTTGGAAGTCGTCGTCGTCTTGACCAAGAGTTTGTCGCTTGGGTTTATAGTTTGTGGTGGCTAAAAGATATATTTGAAATACAACCTTCTCACACTGTTAGTTCTGGAAGCTATATTGAATCCTTTAATTTTGCTTATGTTAGTTTTTGTTTATTAAATTTTTAGGCACGCAGTGAAAATACCAATTCAACGCAGTATTTTAAGGCCTTGAAAGCCCAGTTGTATGCTGTCACAGCACTAAAGACAGAAATTATATTTTAAGCATATTGTATAGCTCGTTATATTTCATATTTTCCAATTGAAATTTTTTTAGGGTTGAATTTGCTGATTAAATTTTACAAATATCGCTTGAAACGATTCCCACAATGATAAGATTGCCCTAACTAATGAAAAAGTGATAATGAAAAAGTTAGAACATTTTCCAGTTCCACCCAACATCTTTGTTTTAAGTCATATTTTCAAGGAAGCGGTTTGTTAAATTGATTTCCAACAATATTTAAAAAAAAATATGCTTTTGTATATTAATACTGAGCGAAGGTAGAGGAATAAAAAATATACAGTAATGCACTGAAATGGTTTCAAGTGAATATAAAACAAGTTATTAGATTTGAATGCACAAGAAGAGGATCTCGCTGTATTCTCACCTTTAAAGAATGAGAGTCTTCTGTATGGTTGTCAGTTTTCAAGACGTTATTGCTATTTGTTAGGTGATTGCTACCCCCATGTAATGCATCAGGAACTATCCTTCATAAACAGACATTCTTTTTTTTTTAAGTTTACTTAGAGTATTGATGTGTATATGCTTTAGGTTTAATCTTGTAAAAACTATTTCATATCTTTTTTTTTTGTTGGCAAGAGGGGTTAGGTACTTTCTGATACATGACATGACATACAGTTGTTGCTTTGGTGGCAAAGGGTTATAGTAGCTTGAAGTCCAGAATAGCAATTATCAGTGCTTTGTGCATTTATTTGGCTAGTTAAAAAAAAAGAAAGCTCTTGGGTGAAGAATTGAAGACGTGAAAAAAGTTTGGACTGTGAAATCATGTTTGTTAGTTCAATTTTCCACTGTACTAGGTTTGGTTAAACAAAAAACAAGGCAGGCTCCTACTCAATCCGTACGTTACAAAATGGGGTCAGTAGTGACATTATTTTTTGTCTGTGGGTGGAGTAATGCTATTGTAGTACAGTACTATTCCATTTTCTTTGATTCTGTTGCAGCTTTCATGTAGTGAATACCGGAACCGTTATTGTGACTCCAGTGATTTCTTTACAAGAAAGATCCAGCAGTGTGTTTGTTGGGTGCATGATAATTACAAGTGGAACCTTTTTGTCTCTTTAAAACTGAGGTAGTTATAGGTGTCCAGTACAAATTTCAAACTCGACCTTGTTAACAGATCTTGAAGCAATGCAGATAAAGGAGAAAGAAATGGAATATTATAGAGAATAAAGTGCTAAAAGCTTGACTTACGTGGCATCATAAAAATTAAAGACTTTGTGGAAAAGCTGTGACTGATAAAGCAGCTCTCCTCAGTGAAAAGGTTATACCGTCACATCGTATACATGTGTAGTGAGTGTTCAGGGTTACCTGTCAGTTCATTGTGCTTGATGAGATATTTACACAGACCAACGCAGAGTTTGTTGTTGCTGTTAGACACAACTGTTTTGTGAAAACGCAGGTCTTCACCCAATGAACAGTGTAGTATAGTACTGTGTTTAAACACTATAAAAGACAAGACAGACACTCAAACAGAAATTGAGCTTTATGTCCTGTATAGGGGTCTGCACATATGCGCCATGATATATTTGTAGTTATACTAAAAACTTGCTAAAATATGAATCAAGGCCATTCCCGGTTATCGGCGGGATTACCATTCCGACGGCATGACAACAACTGGAAATTGGTTATCGGCGCCTCGTTTAGGTATGCATCGGCGCAGTAAAACCAGATCGCCAATAGCCGAGCCAGCTGATAACTGGGAACTGCCTGTATTATTTGTTTATCAGTTAAAGCACAGGAAAAGCTTGATAAGAAAATATCACAGAATGCCATAGTGTAGTAATTAATACTTCTTTGGGGCTCTTGAGATGTGTTAATTAAACAAAAGTACTTGGCACAACGTTGTTTCTTTTCAAACTTGCTTGTGGCTTCAGCCTTGTAATTGCAAGTACACTGGGTAGGTTAAAGTGTATGGCATCCACATGGTAATCCTCCTACAAGAATGAGGGATCGGTGTGGCCATATAGTTCAGACTAGTGTTGTCGAGTGTTTAACTGGTCTCTGTTTTTTCCAGGTTTGGTGGTGGTAAGACAAACACCGACATGACAGCTGTGATGGCTGGAGGAGATTCAGGTAGCCTGTGTGAGTTATCGTGCATGCCCGCACGCATGCGTTTTGTTTCAGTTCCTCGTTAGCCCTGATTTCTGCATTGCTAAGTTGCAAAAATAAAAGAACTTGAGTTATCTCTCTTGAACTCGAGTCTGTCTTTTCTCCCATCTCACAGTCTGGGGCTTATAAACTCTTCTGCAAGCATTGTGACAGACCTGTGTACTTGGGGAGAAAAATATGTTTGTCCCCGAGGGCATAGGTTTTTAAAAAAGCACCACATGGGGTTGGTTGCCTATTCTTAATCTCTCTTTATCATATTTATTTGCATTGAAGTTATACTTGATTTGGTGGTATTTTCTTACTGCATAATTTTTTTTCGAAAATCCTTTTTTATTATCCCTGTATTTCAGGCTAATGTCTGTGCATTTGTCAGTATATACTGTGCTGTTCTGTCGCTCACTGTGAAATTTCAAAATTAACATTCTCTCTCTGCTTTACTTCTGCCGAGCAAGCCTGTGATTCTCCGTAATTTCTTTTTACTGCATTAGTATAAACTTAACTAAGAATAGTAGAACTCTTGTAATCTTAAACTTTATAGTACTTAACATATTGGTGTGGTATTGACAGATTTGGTAGCCATATCTATACAGTTTTGCTTAGCTGTGTTAGAATCTGAAACTGAATCTAAGCATTATGCAGTGTGTATTTGCATTTTAGTGTGGCGTTGGTTGAAGTGTTCTTAAGATTTAGAAATGTATGGTGCTCAAGGAGTGAAGTATATAGTACTGTATGCAGTTAGTTCATGAAAAGTTACAATGTCTCTAGTGGAGTGTTTTTCCAGATGCAATAGTACTGAGTCTAGATAAAAGGATGAACTTTTTAAGAAAATTTTTTAACGATAGCCAAATATGTAGTACACTGTTTGAACTGTACACTTGTGGTGTCTGAACAAGTCCATTTAAGGTGAAGGGTGAAACTGAGAGCAGATTTTTTTTATTATTATTTTCGATAGGACCAAATATTAGACAGGAATTGTATGTGAAAGTACAGTATATAGTTGTTTTGGGAAATGTAGTAGCATCATGATACTTAAAGGGACACCTACTTTGTTCGTATGTATACATGTACACCTGTTTCATGACTGCTGGATGTCTGATATATTGCAGCTATGTTCATTGATGATGTTTATGCTATTATATTGATTTTTTTTTTTGTATCAGTATTTTGTTTGGAAGTAAGGCTGTATCCAGATGTTTCTCAGTGCTGACTTTGTGCAAATTACCCACATTTTACTCTTCCTGCTCATATTTATTTGCAGTACGCTACTGTATGCTATCAGAAGCATTGCCTCCTTTGGCTTAAATATGACCATATACATAATATTTACCATATTTGTCTTTGTAACACATTGGGAATTTATTACCATAATTATTGTGAAGTTCCGGTTATCGTCAATTTTCAGTTATTGTCGCTCGGCTGCTAACAGACAAATCGCCGTTAACCGGGGACTTCCTGTAGTAACTTCATGTAGTAGAATATAGGTTCTTATATGTAGTCAGGACTGTTTTTGTAGGTATTTTAGCAACTAGGTATGTGGTGAAGATTATACTTATCATTTTAACCTTCACCAAAGTCCTTGAATTAGATACCATTAAAATCATATGCACACAAACCTAAAGATTAGTGTTATATCTCATTACGGTATTTTGCATCATGCTCAAGAAAATCATAATTTTTATTTTAAATTCAGTGTAACCATATTAACTGTTGGACTAAGTATACATGTGAGTGTTTTTATCCCTGCCTTATGAACAAATAAAACCACTTGACAGTACTACATCATTAAAAACCTATTTACCATTACTAGCAAGGAAATTGTATTGTACCCTTCCAGTTACAAATACACCTGGCAGACAATAAAGTTAACTTTTCATTCTACCATAAAATTGGCTTCTTTTATAAGCTATCTGTAGCTGTCTTTACATTTGTTAGCTAATTCAAATTGCAGTAGTTTCACGCTGGACGAGTGGTTTTCGAGCTCGGCTGCCAATCTGGTGGTCCGAAGTTCGATTCCCTACTCTGCCAACGTGGAATCAGAGGAATTTATTTCAGGTGATAGAAATTCATTTCTCGATATAGTGTGGTTTGGATCCCACAATAAACTGTAGGTCCCATTGGTAGGTAACCAAAATTGGTTACCTAGCCACTTATAAATATCTAATCCTTCGGGCCAGCCCGAGGAGAGCTGTCAATCAGCTCAGTGGTCTGGTTAAACTAAGATATACTTAACTTATTCAAATTGCAGATTAGTACAGTATTTTTTGGCTTTTGATAGGGTTTCCCTGACCTTTCATTAGTTTCGTGTTCCCTGCCTGCATTACAGTACTGTAGTAGGAACGGAAAATATTGCACTGCATGTTATTGCAGGTTTCTTATCGAGATGAAAAGTTATTCTTAGGTATAGTAAAAGATTAACCACTTAGGTGTATGCAACAAGATACTGCATTACATATATCAATATGTTGAGAGGATTTATATGTTGTTCATCATTTTTGTTTTAGAGCCTCATTTTGTCATTTTTTAGTCATAGTTTTCTATAAATACAGAAAGTATGTAGTTTTAAGTACAGTATACTTACATACCAACTGCCTATGCATCTAGCACTGATATTAATGTGTGTTAAATAATATGCCTTCATTATTATTATCCTTTATTCCATGTGAAACAGACAAAGTCACACAGAACAATATTTGTAAGAAAAGTCTTATTGCACATGTCAGGTTCATAGTCCACAGTCTGGTTCGATTCATGTCATTCAGTGTCGCCCTCTTCATGATTTCACCCATCGCGTAGAGTCGGCACTAGGTTGCAAGTTGGGCACGTGCAGTAGGACTTTTCAACAAGTGGGTGTTACGAGGTCCATTTCAATCAGAATAAAGACTGGTTATGGTGTTAGTTCATTTGACGAGGGTATGGAAATCTTATCAAATAAGTCCATTTAATTTCAGATGATATATTTAGTCCTGTTCATACTTTTTTTTTGTTATTAGAATGCCTCTTAGTGTGTACCTTTAAAGAAGTAGTATTCTGTTTATCTGAAACTGATACTTTTATTAGAATTTAATGATAATAGTGTTGATTACTTCACCAACACCAGTGAGTTACTAGTACTGCATTGTTCTTTTTACAATTTCTGCTTGTGATTCATAGGTAATTATTTGAAGTTTTATTTACAATTAGAATTATTGGTCTGTGTTTAGATGAATATTTTTTTGCTCTGTATTTACAGTTTGGAAGGTTTAGGTGTTCTTATGCAATTGTATTTTCCAGTGTGCTTCCAGAGACTTATTTCTAGTTTAAGAGCAAGGTTTTATTTTAGCTATTAAACCCTTGAAGATTCTTATGACATCATTTGCAGTCGTGCCGAATGTCAACCCTGGAGAGTACGATGACTGCAAATGATGCCGTCTGCAGGAAATTACCTGCTAACATCAGTATGTCATTTTGACTTTGGTTTTATGTTGTTTTCCATCTTTGAAAACACAACCGTAAGTAAATATAACGTGTGTGATGAACACGAAAAGCCAGATTCGCAATTCGTAAGATGAGTCTTGTGACCTTTAGAATCTTGAAGGGTTAAGATTCAGATCTTATTCTTTTTTACTGTGAAATGTATGGTGTGTGACTTTGGTTTCTCCATACAGTTTGGTGCGATTTGATGTTTTATCATTCCCCGAATAATTTAAGGATCCACTCACTAATGTTGTTTTTGGGACGTAACCACTTTTAAGTGGTTTGGGGTGTGTTGATTATGGCATGTCTAGATTAAATGAATTAACCTGTATTAACTCATACTGCATATTATGTTCCTAACTCATGTATTATTGGCCTGTTTTAAGTAGTGGTTCATTAACCTTGAATGCTATAGCATCTTAGGTTGTGGGGGAAGATGTAGCGGTTTTTGTGCATAATGTATAAGACACTTTGCAGAATTTAGTTTGAGTTAGAAAGCATTGTTGTCCTGATTTGGTTTCTGGATAAGCAATGTAAGAACAGATTTCTTCATAGATACAAAAAAAAAAAAGCTCTCAGCAGGTCTCCAAGGACCAACAATTAATCTCTGGGTGTGGGATATAAGTCCAAGGTCTGATCAGAAACTTGCAAACTGCTCTTTGAACTGTTACTTCTGGTCTGTCGTCAGATTTAGAAGTTACAGTGCAGTATATTCATTTCCGGAAATCAAATTTGAACGTAATTATTATTCTTCGACAGGTGGCCAACATTTTAACCTCAAAAATGTTTTTACGTAATAACATTTTTGTTAATACAGAGCCATTAATTGTAAGTAGCCTTATTTCTATGCAGACGATATACCAGCTTGAAGGAATTCCCACAAACTCCCAAAATTTGCTGTGCAAATAATGATAGATTGATACCCTTCATGATATTGGCAGAAATTCATAAACACTCGCATTATGTTGGGATCGAAGACCTTAAACTAGAATAAGTAGTTAAATGTAAATGCAGCATTGCAGTAAATGACAAGAACAGGAAACAGAGAGCCAAAGGTAACCCATTATTGTGAAACTGTTAAGTAGAACAAATGACCTAGTATAAAAGAATTACAGTTACATAAATCATCACCTAAAAATTACTGCTGAAGGATTCCCATAATAGCATCTATAAAAACCAAGTTCATAATGTTGGATATGCAATCCCAGAGGCAAAGGAAAGTACTTAGTAAAACAAAGGAAAATAATACCTGGATAAACACTAGCAAGGAGGACCTCTGGTGGAGGTAAAGTTGCTAATAAAAGTACATACAATAAAATGTCACTCACTACATACAACCATCAGAGTGTAGAAGAGGTTAATGGTGATTGAATAAATTGGTGAGAATGATTTGAGTCCTGCTCTGAATGCAAAACAAATTCCTTGAAGCTCGGGATATTCTTGCTTACGGTGGATTATCAAGGAGAAATGAAGCTTTACACAGTGAGGTTGTTTTTTGGTATTGACAGTTGCTGGGATCAGAGAGCTTTCTGCACAGAAGTAAGGCTAGTTATGAAATTTAGTTTTGTAATGAATGAAGAACACATTAGAGCAGAGGGATCTAATTTATTGTCACCTTGAAGTTCTACTTGACAGCATTTGATTTTGAGTAAGAGAAAGTCTTTTGTTACAAATGTAAAAGAATGGTAAAAACATGATGCAGATCATTATTATATTTACTAGAATCATCCTCACATAACAGCTTATTGAGCCTTTGCATTAATGAGGTTTGAACCCCTTGGCAAATTTTTCCAGGACAAAAATTCTTATTGACATGAAAAATAAATAATTTTAAAAGATATGTCAACATGTTGTTGTTTTCAGTATGCTTTTAAATATCTTGTAATGAAGGAATTAAGTAGTATACTGTATTCTCATGCTGTGGTTGTAGAATTATGAGAGCCTGTAGGTCTTCACTGTGTAAGGTAAAAACAAGCTTACTATAATGTTTCATAGGAGCTGGTGTCTCCTTCATCTATTTTCAAGTGAACATCTTCACAATTCTTTTCAGCTCTGGGTGGCTTGCTGTCCTCCCTCGAAAAAGCCCGGGTACAGCTAGACAGTGACGAGGATGATTTTGGGTTCCTTGCAGACTTGCTCAAGTCAAGGGAGTTGCAAGCTCTTGTCCATGTACATAATAAAGTGAGTTGACTCACTTGAATACACTTTTTGATTGTATGTTGTCATTCAGGTACTATTATTCATGTTTGCTCTTAAGTATTTTGCTTTTCTGGTAAATAGCAATATAAAAGGAAGTTCCTTTAACAGCACTTTCTCTGTAGTGACTGCATGAGGGGCCTATACTCTGTGTTTTTTTCCATCTGTCCATCCGCCTGTGGTGATTTCACATGGTAACACTGCGTCCCGGGCTTTAAATAGTTACGTTATATGTAAGTTTTAGGTAAATAAAAGGATATGTGGGTGTACATTTGCCACTGAAAAGTGTTTTAGTAATTTACTGTATGCGAATTACACTGTTAATATTCGAAATAGGATATTATTTAAAGCCCGGGACGCAAGTGTTACCATGCGCAAACACCACAGGCGGATGGACAGATGGAAAAAAACAGAGTATAGTTATAAAGGTGTAGTTTTTGCATGTGCCGCTGACCTTCCACACAGTGGAAAGGCTGCTGTACTGGAGCCAGCTCCATATGCTCTCTGCTCTAGCTTGAGCTTAGCTTTTTAGCTTGTACTATTTGTATAGAATATTCCTGGTTAATGTGCAGTACTATTGTTAAAGCAGTACATTTGTATTCCACTATTACATATAGTAGTATGTATGTAAATAAGAGTCAGTACCTGTTTTTTCTTTTGCAGAAATGTACTGTCTCATTTGTATTATCATATCAAAAGTTTACTTTCAGACCAAATACATAACTTTATTTTGTATGGTTGTAATTAACACTAGTGTTATACAAAACATGTAATAAATTAATTGTTTTTAGATTCTGCATATTAAGCTAGCCCAAAATTTTCAAAATATTTAGCCATAAAAATTGTCCATCTGATAGTTATGCATGGATAGTTCGTTGAAAAAAAAAAATAATGCATGTTCTTATTCTATTGTCATTTGCCTTTTTTTTTTTTTTTTTTTGAGTCATTATTCTCCATTGTAGATCAGCCGCACCAAGAAAGTTTGCCAGCCACTGTTGTCAAATGCAGAGGACATTGGGATCTCGATCATGCGAGAGATCCACTATCGCACCATTCCATCTGGCGATGCTATTGAACTCTTCGCAATCTTACAGTCGCCACATATTCAGGTGAGCCCTTTTAAAAATCTAGTTCATATTTTGCACATAAAACCCATTGCTTTACGCAGCCTAAGCCTACATGTCAGGTCCAGAGTCAGATGCTTCGATGTGAAGTGCTCTAAGGGTTTCCTTCCATGCCAAGACTATCCGCTTTTCCCACATGAACTTGTCTCCTGGTAGGTTTGGTCATCTGTCTCTGAGCTGTCTAGCCTCAACTTTATATCGGCCCATTTTCAGTTATTCAAAAAAGGTCATTCTAATTCAAAAAAGGTCATTCTAGTGGTCCCTGTGAGAGTCTAGCTATGTTACACTGGACTTGCTATACTTGGGTACTTTAACAGCATCAAATATATGCTTGAAATATATGAGTAAGTACATCACTTTCCAGACAGTCCTTCCATGCTAGAAAAGCATATTTTAAGTTTTAAAAATGAGGAAATGATGTCCTGCACTTCAGAAGAAATTCATTGTCATTTTTTTCATATGCTGACATATTTGAATGGATGAAGTAAAGCCTTCCAGGAATTGATGCCTTAGTTGTAAGCAGTACAAAGGTATAATTTTTTACTTTTTTCCTGTTTCATTACTTCAGTATGTATTTTCATTTAGGCATGCCAGAAATATTTATGCTTTGCTTTTTTTTTTTTTTTTTTTTTTTTTTTTTTAGGGAGTTCTGCAAGCTCATGACAGCATTGCAGCAAAAGATTTTGTTCCTCACTTGCCAGAAATTCCCGTCGAGGTCGACGAAGATGAAGAAACTGTAAAGATCGTGCAGCTAGTCAAAAGTAATGAGCCCATGGTACGTATAAGACTGTTCAAAGTACTTCCTTCCATTTACTCTATTTCAGACATCTTGAGCAATTTTGTTATATATAAGAGAATCTTTAAAATTAAAAGAATGGTGACCTCAGTAAAAGATTTAGAAGTGCTTAGGAATAACTACGGAACTTGTCATGAAATTTCTTTGAAAATTGATTTTTTGTACCGAATAAAAGAAGACATTACATCAAATTGTTCCTCCACTGCTAACATAGGAAGGAAAAGGCACTGAACCAATTGTGGTAAGTAATATACAACTGATTACAGTATATTTCCATTCTGAGTTGATGTTCTCTTGTTACTGGCAGTTTACATTTTAATTGAAATGGCTAGTACAAGTTCAAATTTGTGAAATGTATTGATAAAAGTTTCTGTTGCTTAAACTCATCAAATACTCTTGGAAAGCAAATTAGATTTTTATGTAAATGTGGATGCTGATCCTCTGAACAGATAGTAGCCTAGATCTAAAAGAAAGGTGTTACTCTAGGTCCTAAGGTTCTGATATAGGGGACCTAACCAAGCACCCGGGGGATAGAATTAGTCACTAATTCTTGAATTGCCAGGGAAGTCTTCTGTATTGGCAACACTTTTTGGTAACATTTGTTTTAGACATAGATGGTCAGAAAATTACTGGAGGCTGAAAACCACAGGCCAAAATTTATCAGTTTCCATACTGAAAAGTCTTACATTCATTAGAGTATTGTTGATAGTGCAGTAATAAGTTTTTGTTATTTTTGGAAGTATAGCTTATTTTCATCAGGGACTTTATTTGTTCACATTTACTGTGTTGATAACTTTGTGTTGATTGCATATTCAAGTGATCGTTTTCTCTTTTAAGCTATTCCAATCAACAGATAAATGCACAAGAGATTATATGTAAATGTCTTTCATTGACAGTCTGGTACAATTTTTTTTTTTACAAATAACTTTTATTTTTCATTTATATGTTCCCCTATCCCTTAGCTGCTTTGCATATTTTGTGACTTTTTTTTTTTTCGCAAATTTTAGTGTAATTCTTTTCACTACAAACCCATCACTTTTATGCAGCCATCATTCATGGTCTTTGAATGTCTCAGACAGTGGTCTTTGGGTCCACGGCAGGTAATGTCTCATGTTTGTGTGTGGAGTGCTGTCAATGGCTAAACATTTACCAGATTACTGCATCCAATGATTCAGGCTAGCCTAATCTTTCATGTCATTTTCCCTACAAGGTGATAATTCATTGGATTCTGTGCCTTGACAGGAGTTAATTCTCTGCTTTCAATCTCTTCACTGGTTTACATTCCTTCTCTTTCGTAATTGACATCCTGAGAGGTTCACTTCTGCTGTTGATAGCAGATACGTCTTATGAATGTAGCAAGTGTTTTCCGAGTCAGTTGACATGTACACATTGCAAGCACCTTAATGGACTCACAAGCTTTTTTTTTTTTCCCTTGCACTAAGTCCCAAGAACTTTCCTTCAATCCTGCAAGTCACAGCCAGCTTTCTGGGACATTCATGTTCAAAATTCCCTCCTGAATTGTAGTTTTGGCTGTTTATATAAGTAATAATGGGTTTTTGGTGAAACAAATCTAGCTTTTCTAAAAACAAACTGGTCTCTCGCATAACTCTCTCATAATGAATGCTTTCCTCTTAGCCCACTGATCTTGTAGGTAACAATTCAGACGTGACATGTGAGAAAGTTACCTGCTGTGGAACTGGACAATCTTGCTACAACCCATCTGTCTGTGTGACATTTGAAGATCATAAATGTAACTGTGTTAATTTATTATGCATGAGGTCAATTTTGATTGATAATTTTTTTAAAATGATTGCAGTGTTTTCTTTCCAAAATATTGTTTAAAAGGAACATATTGTAAGCACAGTAGTCATATTTATATCTTACTGGCAGTGTTTTCTTTCCAAAATATTTTTAAAAAGGAACATATTGTAAGCACAGTAATCATATATATTTCTTATTTAAAAAGTTTTAAAAAAAAAATATTTTTGTCCGATACGTAATACAAACCTCGGTCCTTTAACAATAAAGGAAGGTAAACTAGCGGCAGCTGGGACGGTCGTAAGCTTCGAACAAGGGAGGGGAGAAACGGTAGTTAACTGCTTGTCCGATCGTGCGCGCGCCGCGCGCGCCGGGCGGTGAAGAATCACTTTTGCTTTCGGCCGTGGTGTGACAGGACGTGTTCGTCATCGCTCTGCCGCTATTTTCGTCGTGTGCTTTTGGATGTTTACAATTTCTTCTGACTGGTTTGTTTGTGTCTTGATTGAAATTGTAAGTACTCTTTTTTTCATTTTTCATTGAAAGTGAATTTAATTATGGATCAAGAAGAGCTTTCGCCGCGCCCACCAGCTGCCCGTAGTGTGTCCCGGGCTGGAGGGGCGTAAATGGGCGGATTTCGCTCTTATCCAGACATTGATCCACATGAATTGTGTTATCGGTGTCGGGGGCGAGAATGCTCCCGAGCCGAACCTTGTAATGTGTGTGTGAATTGGTCCGAGGCGCAGTGGGGTGCTGTACGAGGGTAGGAAGAGGCGATTTTTAGACCGACCAAGGAGTCGTCGGGAAAGCTCTCCAGCGACTCCTTTGGTGACAAGATACCTCGTCATCCTTCCTGCCTCCAGCTCAGCCCCCACGATTTGCGCCTTCCCCTGCGGGGGGTGGGGGGGTTTCGGAGTCCTTCTCCTCACTCGATCCGTCGAGTGTGGAGGAGGGCGCCCGATACCCGGATGTTCAATTGTACTCGGGGTCTTCCGTCCGCTCTGGGTGGGGTTCGTCCTCCCCCGGGCGCGAGGGTGCCCCTCTAACTGACCCGACTGTTCCTCCCTCAGGTGTACCTTCTGTGAGTGACGACCTTGGACAGGTGTGGGCGTCGTTGGGACTGCAGGGCGCCCCTAGTATCCAGGGCTTGATTCAACGTCTGGCGGGGTCGGCAGTTGTAACTCATGGTGTAGTCACAACAACGACAAAACACAATGTCCACACCAGCGTACGCCGCCCCTCCTCATGTAGTGTATATGCAACACATTGCGTCGGTGACACCCACGGCATCAATCCAGAAGCCGATTGCTGCCGTACCTAAGAGGGGCGTGCCGCCGCCACCTGGATTTTATGTGCTGCCGACTCCCGACTTTCGCTGTCCCAAAAGTTCGCCCCTGGATCTGCCGCCCGTCCCAATGATGAGTTTGGCTGTATCGGAGATGCCTGTGACGCCGGACTATGCTGCCGTACTGCCGTACCTGCAGCGAGTGTTGCTGGCCCAGCCGCTTGCGCCGCTCCTCGAGAAGCGCGCAGTGCGGGACGCTCATGCCGATGTTGCTGCTGGAGCTGGTCCTGCTGGTGCTGGTCCTGCTGGTGCTGGTCCTGACTGGTGCTGGGTCCTGCTGCTGCTGGTCCCTGGGCTGGATGGCTGGTCCCTGCTGGTGCTGGTCCTGATGGTGCTGGGTCTGCTGGTTGATGTCCCTGCCGCTCCTGCCGTGCCTGCCCCTGCCCACGTCGCGTCTCGTCATGGAGGTGCTGCACCGGTCTCAGGTCCTTCCGGACAGGATCAGTCGGGGCGTGTTGCTTTGGCAATTGGCCCGACTTTTCCGTGGATGGAAGACCTGACGTCCGTCCTGAGAGAGCTGACGAAGAAGAAGAAGAAGAAGAAGAGGAAGGTGTCGTCGTCGTCTTCATCGTCTTCTTCGTCGTCTGTTGCCGCCTCTCCCCCTTCGACTTCTAAGGCTTCCAAGCCGAAAGAAGAAGAAGGCTGCCTCCTCCCCCCCTCCCCTAAGAAGGCTCCTGCGGGACCTTCGAAGGGCCCGTCTCTCTGGCGTGACGGGGGGTGCTTCTGCTGGTCCTCCTGTTCCCTCGGGAACAGGGTCCGTCTCTTCTTCTGAGAAGAAGAAGAAGGACGGGGACCAAGGATGTGCTGGCTACTGCTGGTACATCCGCGCCTGGTCTTGGTAGCACTGCTGCTAAGCCAGGTACCGGCTCGACTTCTCGTTCGCGAGAAGGTCCGAGTGTACGGTCTCCTTCGGGGCGACCGTGCAGCTAAAGTCAAGACGCCTGAGCTCGCTCACGTCATGACCGAGGCACGGAGCAGAAGACTGTCGAGAATCGCGCAAGTGGACTCTTCGCCAGGCCAGCGGCCGCTCTCGTAGCGACCAGCCGGTACCTCGGGCTGACGTGACGGTCTCCTGACCAGGCCACGGGTTGAGGCTGGGAAGAGGTCCCCTCGACCAACGGCACCAGCTTCGGCTGGTACCAGCGGTTTGACGAGACCGTGAGGACGCTCACCGGTCTCACCGCGAAAGCGAGCTCTGCAGATCACCTGACCGTCGCTCCCACAGGGACCGGACGGAGACGGTGGCCAGCAGCAGCTCGTCTGACGCACGGGATCTGGGGTCGACGTACTCAGTCGAGCCGCTCGCCACAGGTGAGCGGACACGGCCAGGCCTGCAGATAGATCCCCACCGCGGGTTGGTGATCGGCTGCAGCCCCCCCACGTACGCTGGTCCTGCCAGCGAGGGCGCGGGGGGGGAGCGTCAGTCTTGTCTCTCCATATACCTTCAACTTCCTCGGGCTACACCGGGAAGAGCGAGGTATCTAGGAGTGAATCGTGAGAGGTGCGCCGCTCACGATCCGTCACGATGCCGCACGCAACCAGGCATGGTCTTAGGACCAGCCAGGTCGTACGCGCAAGTGGCTGGAGGTCGACCGTCAGGGGTCTGTTGCTGTTCCTCCTTCTGAAGGAGGAGGGTCTCGAGAGCTGCTCCTGTTGGAGGGACTGGACGGTCCTACTCCTCAGGACGCTGTGACTCCCGAGATCCAGGAGGAACTTTGCCCAGGTTATTGCGCTGATTCGTCAGCACAACGACCTGGGGGAAGGATCGCCGCTACCCACCATCTGAGCCCACGTCCCGGCTCGAGTCATTTTGGGGCCCGAAGAGGGAACCCAAAATGACGGTGGACTGCCGCGATCGGAGCCTGCAGACTCAGTCCTTGACCAGGTGGAGAATTTCGTCTCAGGACGAGAGGACTCACTTAAGTCAGGACGGTCTTCCAAGCTACTCCTCCCCTCTGCAGCGACAGCGGAAGTTCTACGTGCCATCAGTGGATCCAATACCGCCCAAACAGGTTAACCCGGAGCTAGCTAGGCTAACTCCAGGTGGTGTCCCCTGCAGTCAGATCCTGTCGGAGAACTTGTGGTTCTCGCAGCAGGAGGCACTGGGCCTGGAAGCTACTGCTATGGTGGCTTTCCAGGCAGTCTCTTGGTTGGATCTGTGGTCCCTCACAGTATCCAAGGTCGCGGCCGACTCCGGGGGTGCTGCCCTCGAAGAAGACCCCGACTTCAGGAGACTGTGCCAGTCTGGAGGTAGGGCCATCTCCTACCTCGGCCCATCAGACGGCAAACCTGTGGGCCAACTTGGTTCTCCGTCGTAGGGACGCTGTCCTTACACGAGTAGCCAAGGGGGCCGGGCGGGGTGAGGTCGGTAAATGGACTCCGTAACGGACCAATGAAGAGTTCCTCCGCTCTCTTTCCCGGAGAGATGGTGGACGCTGCGGTGGAAAGACGGCGCACTGATGACAGTGACCGTCTGGTTCACCAGGCAGTTACGAAGGTTTCTGGGCAACCTCGTACAACTGCGGCTAAGCCTAAGAGTTTAGCTAGCGCTTCCTCGGCTGCTAAGACGGCTGCTCCATCGAAGCCCCGAGGAAAGACTCTTCCTGCTTCAACTTCTGGTAAAGGAGCCGTAACCAGCCCTCCTCCCAGCCTCCTTTCCCCGAGGAGGTGCTGGGAAGAAGTCGAAGCGAGGTGGGAAACGCTAGGGACGGCGTTCCCCTCACCAGCTGCCGGAAGTGGGGGGGTGCCTAGCGAGCCATTGGGCAACTTGGCAGCGCTACGGTGCCGAGACCTGGATAGTAGACGTCCTTCGGGAGGGATATCTACTACCCTTCGAATCTCGACCACCCCTCACCTCCAACCCGGTCCATCTTCACACTTATGTGCTGGGATCCTCAAAGGACGACGCTCTTCGGCAGGAGATCAAGACCATGCTGACCAAACGAGCTGTAGAAGTCGTAGTAGATCGGTCACCGGGCTTTACAGCCGCCTTTTCTTAGTGGAAAAGGCCATCGGGGGGCTGGCGCCCGGGTGATAGATCTCTCTCCCCTGAACGATTTGTTTCGCCAGACTCGGTTCAAGATGGAGACGGCACGTTCCGTGCTGGACTCCATCAGGGAGAACGACTTCATGCTTTCGGTGGACCTGAAGGATGCGTATTTTCAAATACCCATCCATCAGTCCTCCAGAAAGTACCTCCGACCGCTTCATCTTCGACGGGACGGTGTACCAATTCAGGCACTTTGCTCGGTCTCTCAACCGCCCCACAGGTGTTCACGAGAGTGTTCACGTGGGTGTCTGCTTACGCCCATTCGCACGGGATACGTCTTCTGAGGTATCTCGACGATTGGCTGGTCTGGCGAGTCTTCCCGCTCGCAGTTGCTGCAGGACAGGGATCGACTTCTAAAGTTTTGTCGCGATGTGGGATGTGATAAACTACGAGAAGTCCGATCTCGAACCCAAGCAGAAGATGAAGTACCTGGGTATGCTGATCGATACGGTAGCAGCTCAAGTCCGCCCCGCAGACTTGAGGATCAGCAAATTCAGGGAGGCAGCCGGCCGGTTCCTGTCTCGGCAGGAACAGGCAGCTCAGCAATGGCAAGTCGTGATCGGCCACCTGTCGTCACTCGAGAAGTTAGTTCCTCACGGACGTCTTCACCTGCGGTCTCTCCAGTGGAGACTAAGGGAGAGTTGGTCACAGGTAAAGGATCCACCTTACTTCCCCGTGTCCATCACGGAGAAGGTGAGGCAGGACCTAGCCTGGTGGCTCGACGACAGGAACCTCTTAAGAGGAGTGCCCCTACGCACTCCCCCCCCCCCCGGAGATGCTGCTGTTCTCAGACGATCGACCGAGGGATGGGGCGCACACCTGGAGGAGTTGCTGGCTGCAGGTGTGTGGGACCATCACGACAAGCACCTTCACTCAATGTCCTGGAACTCAAGGCAGCGTTTTACGCTCTCCAAGAGTTCCAAGACCGCTTGATGGGACACTCGGTGGTGTTGATGAGCGCCACACCACAGTAGTGGCATACGTCAACAAGACAGGGGGGCCTAGTGTCTCTCCCGCTACAGTTGACTGTTGCAGGTTGCACGTAGTTGGGCCCCACGGGGTCTCACTCGATAGAGCTGTCAGCACGCTACATTCCAGGCAAGAGGAATGTAGTAGCGGACAAGCTCAGCCGTCGGGATCAGGTAATAGGGACCGAGTGGTCCCTACACCCCAGAAGTGGCGGAAAGGCTCTTCAACCTGTGGGGGCGTCCGGTCATAGACCTGTTCGCCACCCGGCACAACAAAAAACTTCAAGTTTTTTGCTCAGCCGTGCCGGACCCATGGGCAGCTGCAGAGGACGCTCTTCAACACCCCTGGGACAACCTCTTCGTCTACGCCTTTCCTCCCTTTTGTCTGATTCGGAAAGTGATCAGCCGAGCGCTGGTCACTCCCAATCTCAGGATGATCCGGGGTGGGGCTCCCAAACGACCTCAAGCCGTTTGGTATCCGAACCTGCTGGCTTATTCTTGTAGAAGAACCGAGAGAGATGCCCCACTGGAACACAACCCTTCTAGCCCAGCCACACGTAGAGCGGTTACCACCGAGCAGTCCAGTCCCTACAACTTCACGGCTGGCTGTTATCCACCATCTCTTGCGAACGAGAGGCTTTTCTCGCAGCGCAGCAACAGAGATGGCTGGACACGTCAGACAGTCCTCTGCAGCTGTGTACCAGGGGAAGTGGTGGGCCGTCTTCTGTGGTTGGTGTCGTAGACGGGGTCTATCTCCTCTCAGAGCCACTCTTCAGCAGGTAGCGGATTTCCTCGTGTTTCTTCGCCGAGAAAAAAAAGCTCCTCTCAGTACCCACAGTTAAAGGATATAGAGCTGCACTGGCACTCGTCCTAAAAAAATCCAAAACTGAGGGGACTGGACATCTCGAACTCGTTCGAGGATCTCCTTGCTAATGAGGGAGCTTCGAAAGGTCTTGCCCACCCAGGAGCTCAGGCCCCTGAGTGGGATGTGACTCTCGTCCTTAGGAGTTTGACTCGAAGACCATTCGAGCCACTCCGAGTCGTCAGACAGGGATCTGACCCTCAAGACCCTCTTCTTGCTGGCCCTGGCATCGGCGAAGAGAGTAGGGGAACTTCATGGTCTGTCCTTCAATGTTAAAAAAACATTCCAGGGGCTGGGGATCTGTGACGCTCGATTTCGTCCCGATTTCGTAGCTAAGACTCAGAATCCCGTCGATTCCCTGACGACAGGTTCGAGTCTTTCACAATCCCCTCCCTAATGGATTTCACCGACAACGATACGGATGAGATGCTGCTTTGTCCTGTGAGGGCGCTACGGCGCTATCTGAAGAAAACTCTGACACTACAGGCCTGAGTGTCGACGCCTCTTCGTTAGCACTGGGGTTTACCAAGAAAGAAGTATCCAAGAACACGCTTTCTTTCTGGCTGCGTGAGGTGATCAGGAGAGCGTACGAGGCTGATGGTAGTGATGACATCCGTACGCTCCGACCGAGAGCCCACGAAGTCAGAGGTATTGGACCCTCTTTGGCGTTCCGCAAGAACTTCTCCGTGGCGCAGGTCCTGAAGGCAGGTGTCTGGGCCAACCAGACTACCTTCACGTCCTTCTACCTTCGGGATATTGCCCACAGTCCTTGGATACTTTTTCCTTGGGACCTGTGGTGGCTGCTCAACACGTTGTGTAAGCTTACCCAGCACCCGAGCAGGCAGAACAGCATCGATTCCTGGTGTGACTGTGGAATGAATGGTTGAATGAGAGTGCGACTGGCTTCTCTTCTCCATCTTTCTCTTCTCTCTACCTGTGGGGGCAGAGGGTCACGGTCGTCACCATGCTGGAAGGAATCCGATGCAGGTAAGCTACTCAACCGAGCCCCAATCTATCCCTTTAGTTAGGGATAGAAGCAAATATCCTCCACTCCCTCCAACAAGGGGAAGGAGTGGATGCTACTTGAGACAAACCCATAACTTTATGTTGGCTCCTGTACAGGAACAAGTTCTTGCAATGCTGGTACGAAGAGATACGCTTGCCTCTCTCTTAGTACTTGGCTCAGAGGTCTGACCATTGATCCTGCGGTGCACACCCCGATCAATCGACAGAGGTTTGGATCCCTCCCTTGCTCTTACGACCAGGGAGGCATTCCAAGGTTGGACGAACACCAGTCTGTTCACAAAAAGACTCAGATTCCAACCCACCAAGAAGTGAGTCTTCCTATTGTTAAAGGACCGAGGGTTTGGATTACGTATCGGGAACAAATGACAATTTGTCGAAAATTGCATTTTTCCTAACTATACAAACCTGAGGTCCTTTACATATAGTCCCACCTCATACCACCCCTCACGCTGCAACTTTTTGCATGGGCCTAAAGCAAAAGTGATTCTTAAACCGCCCGGCGGGGCGCGCGGCGCGCGCACAGATCGGACAAGCAGTTAACTACCGTTCTCCCCTTGTTCGAAGCTTACGACCGTCCCAGCTGCCGCTAGTTACCTTCCTATTGTTAAAGGACCTCAGGTTTGTATAGTTAGGAAAAATGCAATTTTCGACAAATTGTCATTTTTAGTGCTACAGTGGGGGCATCGCTTTCTTTATGGCACGATCGATCACGGATCCAGTTAATCACGGGATTTTTTCTTGGACCGTTTCTCATGTTACATCACTGGTATGAATCGCTGCATCACGGGTTTGTTGTGTTGCGTATGCGATGTTTTTTCAGCTAGGCTAACCCTCGGCCGTGGTCCGATAACTACCAACATTCATTTCTTTAAAGACTCATATAATGATATTAACTGACAATAAAGGTAATAAAACCATTCTCACCTAATATATTATTGTCCTATCTTCGAAATAAATAGCCTATTCAAGGTTTATGTACGACGTTCATTGGTAGGCTAAGCGTAGTTGCAGTGGGATAACCACCAACGTACACAAACATTCACATTATGATATTAATTGACATAAAGGAATAAAACCATTCTTACCATATATATTATAGTCATATCTTCATAATAAATAGCCTATTCGAAGAATAATTCCACATCATTGCACTCAACTTATCGTCGGAGTGGCCAGCCACAAAATGTAAGCATATACCTTTAAGTACGAAAATGGTTTATGTATACGGTTTGCGTTCAAAGCGGAAACGTTTTTTGTTTTGATAAACTTTTAGAAATTTTTAATAGTAGATGGTAGTGTAATTACAGTAGTAATAACATTAAGGCTAAAATTAATTCGAACTTCATATTATTTTGGCAGTATTCGTATATAACTTCTCTGAACAATGAAGTCATACAAACGCTATTTGTCATAGATTATCGTAAGTATTGCTGTTTGTTATTGGCGACGAAGCGTAAACGAAATACATAAAAGCATTTTTACCTTATATATTATCGTCATATCTTCATAATAAAAAGGCTATTCGTGGAGTAATTCCATATCAGTGAAATCAATTTTATCTATGCGAGGCCAGCCAGCTGACAAAATGTACGTACGTATATGAAAATCAAATTATGGTAGCGTTCACAGCAAGATTATCTTTCGAAATTTTTATAGTACTATTCATGCTACGTAGTAATAATGTTTGGAATATACGTAACATTAATTTTCAATACAAAAATATCATCGTTATTTTGGTATTGAATAATAGTTTAGAATTATCATACATACACTGCATTGTTATGGGTTTGTGCCAGTGATAAACAACCAAAATAACGTTCTCCTTTAACCTGTTAAGCGTCCTCCCCGGATGAGCTCGCTGCTAACGTACCGTCACGTTTTTTTTGTAATCAGCGATCATAGCACTGATGATAGTTTTTCAAAGTTAATATGATTTTATGTTTATTATTCTTACTGTAATTAAGTGTAGGAAAATTCTCTCTCTCTCTCTCTCTCTCTCTCTCTCTCTCTCTCTCTCGGAGTCCAGTCACTCGGCAAAGAAAATTCATCTTACACTCCCGCTATTGGAAGAAAAGTTTGTATCATCACTGGAGGATTCAGAACTATAGGGCTCTCATTCATCAAATAGGGTTATCAAATATCAGACTCCTCATCTAATATTTGAATGATCTCACCTGAAGAAATACGCCATCCTCTTTGGGACGTCATTGTGAAAGACGCGAAATCCAATTTGTCTCGATAAACGCCCGAAGCGTATTGAAAGAAAACCAACAGGGACAGGCAGTTTTTTAGCATAAGCGACCACCAGGAAAGAGTTGCCAGGCTGGAAATAAGTTCCCCGTGTGCTGAGAGTGTTACCAAATGATGTTCCTACACTTTCTATACGAGTAAACGTATTATTACGGGGCTGACGGCTTGACAAGCACAGTCAAAGTTTTGAACGTAATATCCCGTTGAAGGCGCTACCGAGTAGATCTAGGTAAGCGTATTATTACGTGGGTGACGCTTAACAGGTTAAGTCAACGCGTTTAGGAAAAACATGACATAGAATCGACTTTGCGACTTCGTTCACTTTGATATTTTTAACGATACAATAACTATCATTTGTACTACTAAAACCATCTTCACATAAGTAATTTTTCGTAAGATATGTGTTGTTACAAAAGCTAGCTTATACATAAAAGGCTTTTATAATTTAAGTCACCATATACATATTTTGTACCCAAACTCATTGTGGGGAAATTTACTACTGTTTCCTCGGATATTGAAATACTTTAGCATCATTCAAACACTTTAATAATATAATGCATAAATACTAGGCTATACATATTTACATCGTATACAAATACTACATACAGTTATATACACATACTTTTATATACAAAGTTAACAGTTATATACACATATTTTTATATACAAAATTAATCATATGAGTAGTGATCAGACGACAGCTGTGCACTTGGAAGATAAAACAAACAAAAATTTTGTTGTTGTTAGTCGCCGGGATAGATTAACATTTTTCCAGAGATTAAAGAGCTGAATTTTGTTTTGAAGGTATGTCAAACCGCGTTAGTAAATAAAAGATATCATCTTACTAAGGAATTTTTTTTTTCTCTTCTTTTTGCGGAAGAATCTTCAAGCCATTTTGCATTCAAAGTAATGAGAAGGAATCATCTATTCTTCATGAAATCAGTAAAATACTTAGCACTAATAATAAAACTAAAAACTACGTACTGTATGCAAAACACATACATCATCGTTAGCTTCGTATCGTGTGATAAACGTTCATTCTAAGAAATTACAGAGTAGTATAAACTAAACACCTGATTGGTTGGTTGGTAGCCAGGAGATCTGTTATCCAATGACTGCCCTCTGCTTCTGTTCTATTTATAGACATACGCCATGGATGGCACTAGGTTTTGAACGTTACCATGTTCGTGATTTTCTGACTGCTGACGGGCAAAAAATTACTCAATAATTTTCTTTATATAATTATTCCTTCGTGAAAACAATAATATAATATCGCGGTTGACATACCTTCAAAACAAAATTCAGCTTTTTAATCTCTGGAAAAATGTTAATCTATCCCGGCGACTAACAACAACAAAATTTTTGTTCGTTTTATCTTCCAAGTAGTACGTACGTAGTCCAGTGCACAGCTGTCGTCTGATCGCTATTCATATTATTAACTTTGTATATAAAAGTATGTGTATATAACTGTTAACTTTGTATATAAAAGTAATGTGTATAATAACTGTATGTAGTATTTGTATACGATGTAAATATGTATAGCCTAGTATTTATGCATTATATTATTAAAGTGTTTGAATGATGCTAAAGTATTTCAATATCCGAGGAAACAGTAGTAAATTTCCCCACAATGAGTTTGGGTGCATATGTATATCTAAGATGACTTAAATTATAAAAGCCTTTTATGTATAAGCTAGCTTTTGCAACAACATATCTTACGAAAAATTACTTATGTGAAGATGGTTTTAGTAGTACAAATGATAGTTATTGTATCGTTAAAAATATCAAAGTGAACGAAGTCGCCAAAAAAAAAAAAAAAGGAAGTCGATTCTATGTCATGTTTTTTAACTTTAACGATAGTGGTATGAAAAACACCAGTGTGTCGAGCGATGCGTCATCAATATAGTGGTATGAAAAATACACATGGTGTTGTAGCGATACGTAATCACAAAGTACAAATCACTTTTCCCGGACCATCCTCAGAATTTTACGACTCTTCAACTTCAAGATCGATATGGTAAATATTTATATAGTCATACTTATTGTTAAAATTCACAAGTTGAACTGCAAAACATTATTATATTTGATTGTTATGTACATATATTTTTTGTGTTTACGGAATGTTTGTTTGAAAATAATACCTATTAGTGAACATATGGTATTAATTGTCCCACTATTTTATTATAGGTGATCTTAATTATCTCACATTCATTTAACAGTATTATATTAATTATTTTTTTTAAATAAACTGTAATTAATAAATAACAATAATGAAAAACATAAAGGGAAAAAATGTTTTTGCTGCAGTAGTGGTTTGTTTGATTTGATATGCATCTGACCTCACATTTCCGAAATCTGAAAAATTCCAAAAACCGAAACATCGGAATGTGTGTGTACTGCACATTTTTTAAAAACACGCACAAATGTCTACACATTTACTGGCAAATTACAGTACTGTACGTATTTATTCCTGAGAGAGAGAGAGAGAGAGAGAGAGAGAGAGAAGAGAGATGAGAGAGGGCGGAAGAGAGAGAGAGAGAGAGAGAGAGAGAGAGAGAGAGGAGAGAATGATTAAGGACTCCAAGGCGTGTTATTTTTTACAATTATTTTATTATCTAGGGATTTTTTTTTAATCTTGAGATTTTCTATTCAATTCTCGAGATTAATAAGAAAATTACCGTAAATTGATAGCTCAGCACACATCTGAATGACTCGGCCATTAGCAGGCTAAACCACCAACCTTATGAACTTGCATGATACATGAGATACATGACAAAACACAAAACCACTGTTTATTGGTGAAAATTAGGGGGTTGCACGATATGGGAGATTGCACGTTATTCGAGTATATACGGTATGTGATGTTTTTAGCCTTTTATGGAACAAAATCTAGCAAGAAATTGCCATTCCCAGTTGGCAAACACTGGCCTACAAACGTTTGTTTGGTGTTGTTATGAAATGTGGTGTGCGGCGCGTTCTTTAAATTGTACCCATATAAACGAGTTAATTATGTGGCATCCAAAAGCCCTGATTCGTTTACTCTTATGGGAAAGACGCCTAGCAAGGTCAGATGAAGTTTTTACGTGGAATATACTAGTATTAACGTGTTGTGACGAAGGGAAGAGATGTTTCGCTGCATACTGTTGGTAGGCATTATCGTTATTATATTACTGGATTGCACGCAAAATCGTCGCCATCTTTTATCAACATAGATTGTTGGTGAGTACCCATATGATAGTTCTCTTACCACTCATCCTCTCTTTCCTTGTAAAAAAAAAAAAAGAGGCCCACCATGCGTATGTGGCTTCTAGCTGTAATCCCTAGGCAGTAGGCTACATACCTATGTACAGTAGTACATATACTACATTTATTTTTAAGGCTAATTTTGTACAATAACTTTAAAACTGTCTTGAATTTAGTTTAGGTGATAGTTGAAAACATATTTGGTGTTTGAACTAAAGTAGGCAGTTATAAACATTGGAATAGTGGTCTTGGGTGGGTTAACTATTAAAGTAGCAGTTTTTAAGCAATTTTTGAGGGGGGTATCAGGATAACACGGGTATTTACTTATCACGGGGGGGTTCTAGGCCCTATCCCCCGTGGATAACGAGGCCCCACTGTACACTAAAACACACCATATCTTATTTTACTAGAATATAACAATAATGCCATAATCCTTTAGCTTTTAGGTAAAATCAAAGTGTTTTATAATGAATTCTGTGCATATTATACTTTAGAAAATTCTCCTAAATGTTTAGGGCTTGCTTCACCATCTGCCCTGCATCCTGAAGTCAGCATGCAGTAAACAGGACTTTGTACTTTAGCTGAAGAAAAAATAAATATAAATTTAGATATTTTTGGACTTAGAAACTGCCGTCTTATTTGAAATCCATCCAAGCTTATTCAGTTGCTGCCTACTAAAGTACTAGCTGTTTTAAGTGTAAGTGAACATTTGGGTATGTATAGAAACAATTTGTGCAATAAAATTTAATGGGTGTAGAGTTAAAAATGGCTTTTCGTGAGAGTATAATTATCACTCGAGCATAATTTACAAATTTGTCTCATTTTGATGCAGGGAGCCACAATCAAACAAGATGACCGAACTGGTGCTATTGTTATTGCACGGATAATGCATGGTGGAGCAGCCGACCGGTCTGGCCTCATACATGTTGGAGATGAAGTTCAGGAAGTGAACAATTTAAATGTTGTTGGGAAAACACCAAATGATGTGCTTAAGATTTTAGTAAGTATGTTGCTGTTGTGTTCAACGATAATAGGGATGGTGTCGACATAACTTTAGTTTAGCTTCAGGAGGTCATCTTAGTTTTTTAATGTTATCGTTATTAGTATTAGTCAGGAGTTAAACCCTATTCACATGGAACAAGCCCACAAAGGCCATGAACTTGAAATTCAGGCTTCCAAAGACTGTGTATTAGTTTGAAAGAAGTAACAGAGGGTATTATTAGGAAATACAGAGAAGAAATCAGTTTTTAGAAAAGAAAATGTAAAAGAAAATTCTATTATTAAATAGCTATATTTTTGTAAATTATGAAATACATGGAGAATTACATTGCATCTTCACTGGAAATTTTGATGTTCCAGTTGCAGTGCTATATGTATTGCCAATCAAGAATATTGCTGAAACCAGTTAATTTCAATCCAGGAACTACCAGCTCTTTAATTTACCAATTATTCATGTCAAAGTTGAGAATCTGTCCTCCGTTATCTTATTTTCAGTACTATTACATTAATGGAGAACCACTTTGTTGATCTTCCAGTCGTCCTTTCTAAATGTATCTTCATCTGTCCTTTAAATTTTCACAGATGCAAGCCGAAGGTACCATAACTTTCAAATTACTTCCTGCTGGGTCATCAGCGCACCTGCGAGAGAGCAAGGTCAGAGTTCGTGCCTATTTTGATTATAACCCTAAGGAAGACAAGCATATCCCCTGTAAAGAAGCTGGACTACCTTTCAAAAAACATGATATCCTTCATATTGTAACCCAAGAGGATCCCTACTGGTGAGTGCATTATTGTTACAGTACTCATAAGCAGTGTAGTTCTCCCCAGTGAGAAGTTCAATTTTGTTTACCCTATTAGCAGAAGTTGAAGGTTTCTTCCCACTGGGAGAAGTTTTAAGTTTTCCTCCCATAAGAAGTTTTAGCTTTTGTAATCTTTTTAAAGACTGTTGTCTGATGCTCTTTTTGGTCCTGAAGAAGCTTCCACTGATGTTTTAGTTGCCAAACATGAAGATTTTTTTATAGCAGTATATATATGTACTATACAGCATTTGTCTTACAATAAGTAGTTTTTACTTCTCTTAACGTATCTGGTTATTTGTTTTGTCTGCAGGTGGCAAGCGAGAAGAGAAGGGGATCGTAATATGCGAGCTGGTTTGATTCCATCCAGGCAGCTCCAAGAAAGAAGAATCCTTGCTCAGCGTCAGGAACAGGCGGCGAATGGGCAAAGTGAGTCCATGTACTTGATGTTAGTTTTTTTTTTATGTTCATTGCTGGTGTTTCATAATCATCAGATTTAATTAGGATAACTGGTGCTTTATGTACAGGGACTGCTGTGACCCACTTTGTCTGGGAGTTCTGATGTACAAGCACAGGTAAATGCAGGAACTGACAGCGAGGTTTGTCTTTAGCACTCCGAGCTTGTTTCTTTGTTGACTGGGTCATTTGTCCTTACCAGAACTCTCTGATCAATTATCTTGATGATATTACTGATAATTAACAATTTTATCTTGAGAATGGAGGTTCCATCACCAGAAGCATGTTGACAGAAGCCCCTATGACTCTACTCAAGTTAATCTTATCCAGTGAGGCTGGTTTTCTCCCGACTAGTACTTGCTAGGCACTCTTGTCATGGCTAGCACCTGTTGACTGCTCTACATTGTCGGTCCACTGCTACCTCTCTTGATTTGTGCCTTATTTAACCCTTTTTCTTCTTTTAGTAGCTTTTCAATAATTGTTTATGCAGCAACTAGCAATTTTAATGCCACCTCCGGGTGACCTGGTCTGTTAGCAGTGACCCCTGTGACTAGATCCACATTTTGTCACAGTTTAAAGTGCATACAGATAGACATCATCTCAACAGCTTTCACTTGCCAGCCACTGTAGTTAATACCTGAAAAATATAAAGAATTTTTTTAGGCTGTTTTGCAAAAATCTAATATGCTTACTGTGGAGTAGGATGTAAGTAATCAAAATTGCAAAGGATAAAGCTCACATGTACCTCTTAATTATATTATGAAATTTTATCAAACCATTTTCTTCTAGTAAGTGAAAAAATAAAAATAAAAATTAATAAAAAATGTAAAAGTTTACATACCATGTATTGCATATTGCATTTGATTAAGCTAGTTGCAAAGGTTGATGTTGTCTAAGTTTTCAAGCTCCTGTTTTCAACTATCATTGAAGAACAAATCCTTCAAGAGGGTCCTATTGGTAGTCCTCCTCTATGACTCTGCAGTGGTTTCATTAGGCCATTCTGTAAAAGTGATAATTGAATGTCAGTATACTATATGTGATATGATTAATTAAAGACTATTTAATACAATATGAAAATATTAATTTTGTGATATTATGATTTTAATGCAAACCTTGATATAAATTCACAGGAGACTTTGTTCAACATAGGTGTAAGCTGGACTAATTGTGTTGTCACAATTTGGTAACTGTGCCCTTATTCCATGATACAATATATCTAGATATGTATACTGTGCTTTTCAGCTTTAAAACTTGGGCTAAAAGAATTTTTTTTTAGTAATTATTAATAATGTTAGGTGTAAATTTCTTAGTATGTAGTAGAACATAAGAGACTTTTCGTCTTAAATATCGGAATGGTTGTGTCTCGGATAAAGAACTTTATTTTCTTTCCGTCTTTTTATAGGAATCCTTCCTAAGTCACCAAGTTGTAAACCATCACCGAAAGTAAAAAAAATAATATACGATGCATCTGAAAGTGAGGATTTCGACCGGGAGGAGGTACCAACTTATGAAGAAGTGGCACGTCTCTATCCTCGACCAGGTCTTCCTCGTCCGGTTGTCCTTATCGGTCCTCCAGGCGTTGGTAGGAACGAGCTGAAGCGAAGAGTAATGGCCCTGGATCCCAGTAAATTCCGCACACCTATTCCAAGTAAGATCTTGTTTCAGTGAGAACAATTTTTTTCCCTTGATGAACTCAGCTTTATGAAAACACAGTGCATTCCACAGACGAATATAGAATAATGTCACAGTAACAGATATTGTTGATGTTAAAATTCTTTAGTTTCATTGTCTTTTAAAAACAATGAGAGGCCTTGAATGATTTGTTCCCAGGTTGTTTTTTTTTTGCTGGATTTTCATATGCAAGTTTTTACTTGTGTAGTAAGAGCTAAATGGATTCATTACACATGGATACTGTCAGCATGGCTAATCTTGTGAGCCTCACTGTTAATATTTGTTTTGAATATTCAGTGACTTCTCGGCCACCAAGACATGGTGAAATCAACAACAGAGACTATCAGTTCGTTAGCAGAGACGAACTAGAGGAAGAGGCAGCTTCCGGAACGTTAGTGGAACACGGGGAATTCAAGGGTCATCTGTACGGCACTTCTTCTGTTAATCTCAAATCAATGATCAATGCTGGATATGTAGTGTTGATTACTCCTCATTACCAGGTAAGGGAGTCAGTCATTATTATTTTTATATTTATGCTAATAATCATGCCGACAACTGCAATGACAATAATGTATAACCTCAAACAAGGATGTACAAAGTTATGTATTGGGATGATTTTATTATTCCCTCCTAATTAAATTTAATATTTTTAATTGCTAGGCTCTCAAGTACCTGAGAACAGCAGAGTTCAAACCATACGTGATATACGTCAAGCCTCCTACCCTAGCCGTGCTCAAGGAAACAAGACAGGCAGCGCATGCGCGGTCAACATTCGACGAAAATAATTCGAGAGGATTTACGGTTAGTATCTGGACTACAGGGTCTTTTTTTTTTTTTGGGGGGGGGGGGGGGGGGGCACAAGATTTCCGCTCTGGGTCTGTTGTTGGGAGCCTGGTGTTCATTGTTTTATTTAAGAGTATATATAAAATTGCTAATATGTACTGTAAATTTGTTTTTATGTTCATGTTGAGAGGGCTCTTGAAAACTTCTTGGTTTATTTGATTTTGGTGACTCATTTTGGATATTTTGTAGAGGCATGTACAGTAACAGCACCATGTGCTTAGTAGACATGGAAAAGAAACATTTGCTGTATATGCTCTTGTGTGACTTCAGTTGGTAGACTATCAAGTCAAGCGATTTTTGAAATTTCAGTTGGTGATGATCCAGAATTTTCTCCCGGTGTTTTTAGAATGCTTTTCATATTTCAGGAAGAAGAGTTCAAAGGCATGCTGAAAGCAGCCGCAAGAATTGAGTTCCACTACTCTCACTGGTTTGACGAAATCATAGTCAATGACGAATTGTCTTCTGCCTTTGAGCGTCTGGTCTCTGCCGTAAACAAAGTGGAAACGGAACCGCTGTGGGTGCCAGCGTCCTGGGTGCAATAATGGAGTGTAATCCGATGCTCATATCTAATCATTTCTTCTCAGTTCAGCAATAAGATCTTTTCTTTATGCACTACTACGGTTAACAGAGAATAGTACAGTTTTTGCTGCGCTCGATAAGGAAACTTCGTCGCCGCAGTCAACGGAAAACTTGACCGTGAAATAGGACACGCCATTGTTATTCAAGTCATGTCGTGATAGATGATGCAACCAGCGCCAACACAGATCCTTATTTTTGTTTTGTGCCTTTCTTTTTTTAATAAAAGAAAAAAAGATTCGTAGAAGAACAGAAGATTGATTCCTTCTGATTGTTGTTGTAGAACTCGCCTAGTCATCAAGATTCTCATAGGAGATTTTGCAGTTGAAAAGGGGTTTTATATGAAAGGAATAACTGGAATCACTCGGTAGGTTGTGGTTACTTTAGCCTCTGTGTTCATCTGAAGTCTTATAAAAAAGCCAGGTACGTACTTTCTTTCATTTTAGAATTACTCTCAATTCTGGCAAAGTAAAGTTATCTCGTTTATATATTGATGATTGAATAAAATGTTTAGCTTACAGTTTACAATTTTAGGGACAATTTTGATTACATATACCAATTAACTCTAATATTGATAGCTTAGACGAAGTAATGGCCCATTGAACATTTTTTTTTGTATGACAAAGTAATGGCCCATTGAAAAATTTTTATATAACAATGTGCAGAATAATAACTATGAAATTTTTAATGAATAATTTTATTCAGTGATATTGCAAAATGACGGTAAGACTTGTAGCATATAAAGTTTAAAAAAATAGTTTTCAACTAATTATACAAGTTACTTTGCAGAAAGGGTAATTCACACAATACTTTAATAACTTCCACAACTAAATCTACTGTATTTTTAGGAGTATAAATTTATTACTAGTTAAATCATTAGTCTACTGACTGATTCCAGTTTGTCAAAGTTAGGATATCATTCCATTAACTGACCCTCCAGTGCTGTACAGGACCTTGTAAGAAATTAAAGAGTGATTATCAAAAGTTGTAAAAAGATAAACATTGATACAAGTGAGAGAACGAGCAAGTGGCATTCCACAGTAGTTTAAGATAAAAACGAAAGAGTCCCACCTGTATTACAGAGAAAACGTAAACCGACGAGTCGAAATTGTAGGTTGTAAGATGTGAATCAAATATTTTGGAGCTTGATGAGTATATCACTGTATGTCTTCATCCTGTAATAAAATACTGTATAGAGATTATAAATGTAATTATTGCATGTTACTGGCTCTATTTCTTAAAAGCCATTCAAAGGATTTGGCTTCATTAAATTTTGACATTTTTTCTCTATCCCCCTCCACATACCAGGGAGGGTAACCCTTTCTCTACGCCCTATTTGTAAACACCTTGAGATATGTTTTAGTGGATGACTACCCCCCTTTTCCCTCCCTCCCACTTTCCCTGAAATTTATATTGTGCCTCATATCTATATTGTGCTGATTTTTCCTAGAAGTGTGTGTGTGTGTGTGCGCGCGTGTGTAATTTGGGAGAATGGCAACTGATGCATTATACTGTTCAAAGCACATTGATTCACCCCAGTGGCTGCATTTAAAAGTATTCATCTTGGTTCTTTAATGTCGAGTTATTTATTATTGTTATTACTGTTTAAGATACCTCACCACACAATAACATTGTCTCAGTGTTGCGTCATTAATAGACTGGTTTCTTTTTGTACCTCTGTAGTGTATGAATGAAAGTGTGTGTGTGTATGTGTGTGTGGGTACTTGCATTTTATCAACAAAGATGATATGCTAATTGGGATAGTGTTACTATACTAATCCATTTTGTGTACAAAATGCTGGCATTGTACATCATTAGACAGATACTATGGCTTTGATTTCGTGTATAATTTACTACTGGAGTACATTATGTAACCCTTGCTGTGTCATGTAATTTTTACATTTCTTTCGTGCAATTTGAATGTTCTCTCGTTTCATTTTCTCATTGCTGTCGCAACACAAATATATATATATATAGATCTGCCTAATTAGCAATACTCAGACCTCCTCAGTCATCGCTCTAGTCGTACAGTGTATGTGGGTATGCTCTTGCACGAAGAACGTAACAAAAAGATGCTTTGCCCCCCCTGTGTATCATATAAAAAGTGGCAATAAATGATGTTGTGGCAGCTGGTAAACAAGAACCAAGTTCAAGTAGGTGCTTTGAAGTCAACAAGGTTTGGTTGTCAACTTCCTTGTGGGGAAGCACGTGCACAGTGTAGAAGATTTAAGAGGTATAGATTTTTCATACATTCCTTAATATATTATATGTACTGAAGCATATATAAATATATATACATACCATACATATATATATAGTCATAACCATATATTTTTTAGCATGTTTTCATCCAGTTGAAGTCATTTAGAATTTAAGTAATGGTTTAATAGTACTATAATGTGTTCATTGTGCAGTAGGTTACTATATGGCATATAAATGAAAGGTGTGGTCATTCTTCAGGCACTTTGTTCATTCTCGTCTGACGAATTCTTGTTGCAATTTTGTTTGACTCAATTGCAATTTTTGTAGGAATGGTAATGTTTAGGGGTTAGTGAGAGACAAGGTTTTCAAGATAAGGAAACATCTGATGGAGAAGGACAGCCTTTTTGCTTTAGAATTTGGTTTCCTTTATGATAGGGGTGTTACATCAAATATGATTTCACGTCAAGATCTTCCGCAAGCAGCTGTCTTAAGCTGTGCCTTTTTATATATATATACGCATATGTTATTTCAAATTAATTTTCATAATTTCTTAAGACCGAGAAAGCTTCTCATCTTTCCTCTTTTTCTCCTCTATCTAAAACTTCATCTGGAGATGTTCTCAAAGTCAGTGTTTGTTCCCTTTGTACATAAATCAGAATCTCGTGTACTGATATATATATATATATGTTATTGGATTAAATTGTTTTGAAATCCTGGACTCTTGGAAGTACAAAGGATAGAAAAATATTTGGAAATAAAAATTGTTTTCTTTCACAGCACATTGATGTACTGTACTGAACCTTCCACAAAAGTAGAATTGCTGTATCCAATATAAAAACAAAATTACAATATGATTTCCTGACAATCTCTTGACTTTAGTATGAAAAGTACTCTTGAAACTAGTTGGAAATAGATTTTACAGATTAATGCAAAGTAAAGTAACAGTGGGTAACACCTCAACTCTGCTATCATGAGATGACAATGAATTATAAATTTTGCACGGGTGTGGGGCTACTGAAGTACAAAGTAATGCATAGCCTAGAGGGTTTGGGCAAATGACAGGTTTGTAAGGTGAGACAGAAATGCGGCTTAGAAATGTGTGTCATTTTAGACGCGTCGTGTAGTCGGAGCTGTGGGAGTATGTCTCATGTCTGTGCCCACTGGAAAGGGGTAATTATCACATTCCTAAATACATCATTACTTTGTATATTCCACGTTTTTTTTTCTAAACAGTACCAGCAACATGTTTTTCGAACAGCTGTATTTCTTTGTTCTTTATTCTCTGCAATGTGGATGTTTCATCAACTATTTCAACATCTCTAAAATTAATAACGTTTTTTCAGCTGTCTCTATACCACTGAATTAATATTCTTTAACATTGTTTTCTTACACAAAAAGTGTTTTGAGGATATTTTTTTTAGGTTACTCTTGATGAAACAGGATTCGTTTGCTCACTATCTCTTAGAAAGGTCCCATCTTCCCCACTTTCTCTTTCTCTCTCCCTCTCTCTCTCCCACTCTCTCTTTCAAAAACTGTCCACTTGTTTCCCTTCCCTCCCTCTGTCACAAGAACTGTCTAATTTTTTATTTGTGTGAGCAACTATTCAAGAGTAGATTTGCAAAAGCAATGGCTTCACCATTCTACAATATTCAAGAGCACAAAAATGTACTGAAGGAGAGCACAGCAAACAACTAATGTATGTCATATATTATAAAAATAATTTCTAATCATTACAGGACCTTAACTAAAAATGCAGATCTTGGACAATTTGCTAATTGTGATTTTTGCAAATATGAGAAGAGATAAGCTAATTTTAAGTGATTTTAGACAGGTTTAGTCAATATTTTTTAATTAGATTAGATGAGGTGTCAATCAAGAGAGAGACACCATTCAAGTTGAACTGTTTAAAGTACGGTATTTCAAATAGTACACAAATTAGTGAAGTGTGAAACAAACTAAACGGTAATTGCAAGTACTATTCTTAAAAATTACAATTAACATTTAGGAACAGAATACAGTTAAATAAGGTGTCACAGTAAAAAAAAAAAAACATTAAAAGTGAATTCAGAGACGGTATTAACCAAAACCTCATACAAAGTACGTAGCATAATTTTAAATTTAATCAAGTAAAATAGAAATAAAATTGTTGGTACACAAATCATTTCTACATTTAGCTCCTAAAATAAGAGAGGAAAGTATATGCTGTTGTGGAATTCTCACTTGGAAAAGTTTATGTAACTTTTGTGATTCTATCAAGCATATCCTGTGAGTTGCTTTTAAGTAAGAGGAAATATATTGCCCTAAAGATAACACATAACAGCAAGTCACTGCCTTTATAACATATGCTCTATAATTATAGTAGTAAGCTTAGACCACTGATGCTTCCCACTTGTTCTGTATAGTTATGTTTTAGTCTGTTGCCAAATTTTGAGGTTTATTTTGCATTTTTGGTCATTTTATATTTAGTTTCTGAGGAGGATTCCTATGTTCCTTAGAAGAAAACTATGAATTCCACACAATGTAAATTTGAAGGGTTACGATGTTTCAAATTATCATATTCTTTTGAAAAAGGAATTTTGAGTCAATAGCTCCTGTAGGTTTGTTCCAGATAAATAGAGGTTTATTCTTCTGCATAATAATGATAGTAAAACCTTGCGTTTCATATCAACTGACAACTGTCCTGATTATTATTAATGGTGTACTATCTGTTTAAGGTAGGATATACAAGTGTCTCCAAATATGTATTGGGGAAAGCTGACCAAAATCACTATAATGAACATTCCATAAACATTCCTTCCTAAAATCAATAGATGAATGATTGAGTTTATAAACTGACGGGAACTTGACCCATAATCCTAAACTACCCTTTCAGGTGCTGTATGCATCTATACCAAAAGCAATTTAGTACAGTACAGGATATATATGTGCACACAAAACATTATAAACAACAAGCTGTAAGATATTCATCTTCAGTAAGAACAATCCGATGATGGAGGCAAATTAAAACCACAATACATACAATTATCACATTCCGCAGTGCTACAGAAAGAATGACCGAAAGCTAAAAATTGTACTATATTTGAACTAAGGGTTATAACCTACGTACTTGGGGTGCAGATACATAACAATTACCACACAAAACTTGTTCCCTTCAAAACCAAGTGTTAATTCTCACTCACACACATATTCCTTTAATGAATGTTCAAAATTTTTATTTGATGCA
Organism: Macrobrachium nipponense; assembly: GCF_015104395.2. Taxonomy (NCBI): domain Eukaryota; kingdom Metazoa; phylum Arthropoda; class Malacostraca; order Decapoda; family Palaemonidae; genus Macrobrachium; species Macrobrachium nipponense. The sequence goes on along the minus strand of NC_061105.1, from coordinate 3,824,239 downwards.
ATAACTGAATTTGTATGAGGCTGTGGTATTCGGAATATTATACAAGTATAATTTTTCTTCCATTTTAAGAATGAAATCTCTGGATCAGTTGTACGGCAGTTAAGGTTTTAATCTTGGTGATTTTGAAAGACAAACAATCATTACTATGAAATCTAAGGCAAAGTTTCCAAGATAAAGAAAACAGTTTGCATAATGTATTTGGCAATTTGTGAATTAATAAATCAAACTAGAATACACGTTGAATATACAGTCGTACTGGTATATACTGTTCACTACTATCCCTTTATATATATGTACTCATTTTCAAACTTACTGTTTTGAGCATGCCAGTATGGGAGAAAGTATTGCACTGCAATATGCTGAGAATGAATATATAAATACTAAACTTTTAACTGTGTATAGTTTTGTTTAAGGAGTATGCTACATGTTTTGAAGTACATTTGCATTTTTTATGTGCCCAGATCGAACAGACCTCTGCAAAGTTGAAAACAGTTTGAGGATGTTTTCATGAAACAAACCATACCTCTATAAAAATGATATTTTAATCAATAGTACTGGTTAAGAAGCTGATCCACAGATTATCTCTCAGACATCGGATAAAATTGCAGAGTGACTGCCAATGTCAGGTCTTTAACAATACTAAAATGTGGAGGTGAATGTTAGTTTTTGCACCATGATTTGTATGATCTTGACATGACTAGAATACCCATTAAGTTAGTATATCTTTGGACCTTAGATACTTAATCTTATTATGAACTCTTCTGTTACCTAGGTTCTTTGAATGTATAGTTATTACAGGACGCAGAAGTTCGGAATGTGATGTGACAGAAGGGGAACTTTACAATGGACAAGTCTAGTAGAACTGATTTCTGTACTAAGGTGTTAAGTGTAATGTTTTAAAATTTATCATAAGTTTGCTTTAAAAGGCATCCCAATCTTCTAAGTCATTTGAAATATTGTGTGTGAAGTGGAATATGTGCTATGTCACTGGTACCAATAACATGCTTGACAACGTACGTACAACGTAAGGCAAGGCAAGGGACTGGTCAGGCTACGAAGGCAAATTTGAACCGACGTATAAATTATCAGAATAAGACAATGTTAACCCTGTCCTTGAATGAAGTACAGTGCAAGTTGCAGGGCCATACTTTTGTTCTGATGAATATTTCTGGTGGCAAGTGTGTCTTCCCCAATTAAATCCAGACGTCACTAATTGCTGCCTACAGCTTTTTCATGTTATGTTTGCCAATGGCCTTGGAACTCTGACTTTCAGTTAATCATTAGCAATCTCCCTTGTACATGAAGGGGCTGATACAGAAGCCATGCTTATTACAACTGATAACTACCTGGAAGAAGAATAAAAGTATCAAATATAAGGAACCCAAGTTTAATGGTGCAACATTGTGGTTGTTCATATACGTATTTATTTTTTAAATTTTGGCTGTACTGAGAACACTCATGAACAAATCTCTCTCAAATTGTAAATGGAAGTTATAGTTATAATAGTTTTACAGGAAGTAATTGTAGAAATATACTTAGATGAATGATTAACATGTTCTTATATGAAAGTTACAGTGTACTCGAGTGATTGTTAGTGATCATAGCTTATTTCTCAAAGGAGCTGTGATCAGGATAAAAGATGTTAAATGTATCTCTGGACATTAGAAAAGCCTTGACCTAAAAAGACAAATGTACACTAGAGATTACTGGCGATTTATCAGTTTAGTGTTCAACAAATTGCTTAAAAACCATTAAGGTTCTGAAGTATATTGGTATCTAAGGGTTGAGATGATCTTTTGTCCAAAAACTCTCTTGTTGGCTATTTCAATTAAGCAGGAAATCACTGTGACATCTGATAGTCAAAATCCAAATGATATAACTATATCTGCAGTGTACTAAACCATTTCACTAGTACTCTGCCACCTTTGTGACAAATCTTCCTCTTACACTGCATTTCTGTATTAATACAGGCTTCATTTTCTTCCAGTCTGAAATCCTGAATCTGTGTTCCTAGATCTTGCCAATGGTTTCCTCAACTGGAGAATCAAGAATTTTTTTGTTTTTAATAAGTGCAATTTTTATACCCTGGTTTGTGTCATTGCACTTGAGATCTGTGGACATATTATACCTAGTTTTCCCAGTAGTAGTGTTGATAATATACGTATTTATGACCTGTTACTTGAAAAAGGAGTGTCGACATTTATGGAATCCCTTGTGTAATAATTTTAACCTAAGTGATGTTTGGTGGGTAAGCAACTGAACTGACATTGTATACCTAGTCATTACCAACACCTAGATTCTCTTTATGACTGTTGATATATTAGTACTGTACCTGTTTTTGTTAATACATATACTGATTACAAGTTCTTGTTATGTAATCTTGATCATTGTTTGTGGTACCTGATGAGTACTGATGATATTCGAGAGAGTATCGTTGGTATTCACCAATTTGATAAAACTGCTCTTAGGTGCACCTGAAAAATAAAAGTAATGAAATATTCTGTACTGTATATTGATATTCCATAACAACCCATTCTACTTGCCTCCATTGACATATCAGCACTAAATAATCATGCAGTCCTGTGTGTTCAGTGATTATTCTCTCACCAATGTGTTTTAAAATATGTGCAAGATGATCTTAAGTTATAATATTTTCTGGGGTTAGGCTCTGAGCACCTCTTGGGTTCTGGTTCAAGTTCCAAGCAGCTGATTCCTGTTGTGCTCGGTAAAATACTTTGCCAGAGCCAGAAATTCTAAAAAAAAAATTGGGCCAATCATCTATGTGCAATGCCTGCATATCTCACAAATGTAGACACGACAATATACTGTACTGTGGACCTTTTTATTTACTAGTATACTTATTGGAAAATTTTTCAGATATGATATAAAGCGAAATGAAAAGTTTTTTCTTCAGTATACACATCCAAATTAATATTTTGTTTTTTTAAACGTACAAAAGGTATGGATGAGGTATTTTGTCCATTTTTCCTATCTAATGAACCAGTCGGTAAAACTAATGATGATTAACTGGGAGATATGGCTTCCTTACCAAGAGTTTGTAGACTTACTATACTAAAATATGTTCATTAAAATATTCTTTTCATATAACAATTAAGACGAGGCTACTAAAAATCAATTACCAGCAGGGGTACATACACAGATGCAATGGATACATACATTAACAGCTGTTTATATTTTTGTGCTAATGGTTTGGTATGCATACCACACAAACCATTGCCTCCGAATCCAGTTTGAAGTTTGTGACCAAAGACAATGGTTTGTGTGCATGAACAAAATTTATATATATTATCTCTGAGTTAATGACAATGCTTTTAATCAAGTCCTTTACTAAGAATACAATTTCCTTATATCTCTCTCATGAGAATACTAAAAAAACTTAAAATACTAATGTGTAAATTCATTAAACATTGAATTTCTTTGGTAGATGCTATGATTCACCCAAGATCATTACGGAATGTTACTTTGTTCAAATCTGTTCAAAAATTATAGCACTAACAAGGTTCTGTTAGAATTTAACTGCCAAATTTATAGCAATTTGCTGGGATATGGCAATAACAAAATAATTTTTAAATATTGCAACTGCTCTGAAAACTGTTAAAATATTCTCTTAATAATCACCTTTAACTTCAGATGAAAATACAGTATAGGTACTATATCTTTTCATTTTACAGTTACGCGTTTGTTTATTTCTGTATGCATGTAATTTTGCCTTTCACATACATTGTAATTATGAGATGGCTTATTGTATGGTATTGAGAATGTGGATGTCAGTGGGTACTCGGTTTAAAATCAATTAATAAAACAGAAATCTAAATGTATGAGAAGCTGTTTATGTTGGTGGGCAATATGGCAAGTATACAATATGAGAATTCATGATTTTCTAAAGGATATTAATCAATCTACATTGTAAAATCCTGCTTTCCCTCTTGTCGTGAACTACTGTATGTGTGAATAATGGCTTTGAGATTTATCAGAATATCATTGTGATACAACAAAAGGTATATACGTATAGGAGTTTCTTGGAGAACATACTGCATTACATAACAGTACTGTACTTATATCCACATCATAAATGAAAATAAATGCACAGTATACAGTAGGCCTTTAACCCTTTTGACCTGAAGCAGTACTGGTTCCAGAACTTTTTAGCCTTGGTACAGTTTGCCTCCAGTTCTCAGCAAGTCTTCCAGGGATGAGATTGATAGCCTGCGTCCTTCTCTAGCATGGCTGTAACCCACAGCAGCTGAGCAACTATCAGATAATTCACCACTCAGCTCAACGGCATACACTATTTCTTAAAAAATGTCTTGTGCGTTTCGACATGCTCGGGAATCAGGCTGATTTAGTACTTCAGTGAGCACCTGGTTGTTAGTCTACTGTGGTGAACCCACACACAGCGCAGGAGGGCATGGTGCTAGCAACCTCGTCCCATAAAACTTGCCAAGAGCTTAAATTTGAATGACTCCCTTATGGAAAAGGCCACGAATCAGTGAAATGTATATGAAAATATGTAGATGTCGTAATTGTTTTTTGCATTTTATACTATTTTCCTTGTTTTAGTTTGTCTTGCTTCTTGTAGTAAATACCCATGACTAACTATTGGCGAACTTCCATTATTATTATTTATAATAATATAAATGTCTTCAAGCAAAATTTCTTTGATCACATGACACTCAAAATATGTGACATTCTACATTGTTAATTACGTGATTATATGTGATTATAATTGTTTCTAATACAGATAATAATGTATTTCTATATTTTTCATAAATTTAATTGTGATAGTCATTGTACAATAGTATAACAACATTCCACTGTAATTTTATTTAATGTTATGCTTTTCTGTTGACTGGGTAGCTTATATAAAAATAACATCATTCATTTAAGCTTAGATTAGGCCAGTCTTATGCTAGCTCAGTGGTAAGGTTCTTGATGGGATAAAAAGTCTGGTATGGACTTCTGGACTCTGGCTAACCACTCAAGACAAGATATAGACTAAGGAAAATTACATTTATCCATCATAACCTCTTCTGAGTAACACGAGTTCGAAAAAAATTCCGTTATTTGATGCATTACAGTGTTTTTTTAAATTCATGATTTTTTCGTTCTTTGCGAATGTTAAACCTACTAAGTGTACCGGAAGCACTAATGCATTAAAATAACATAGATAACAAAGACCACCACTGTTTTATTATTGGAAGAAAAACGGGGCAAGTGCTTGTAAAAAAAATGAAAAAAAAAAAAATGGAGGTTCCGCATAGGCAAATCATTTTGCCTGTATTTTCTATTACAACTTTTATTATTATTTTCCATCCTATTCATTTCTTATTGTTCTCTCGTACGAGTTATTCTAATTCTTGGCCTAACTAATTCAGCTTGTCTCCTTAAAGCTAATGATACGGGTACCTAAATGATACAGGTAGTAATGAAGGCCTATACTACCTATGATTCACAATGCCACAGGCCTACTTCACTATCCCTTACTTGTTCTTCATATTACGAGTTATATACAAGTTTTCATAACTGTATCATTCATTGACCGTGTCGCTATGTCAAATAGCCATTAAACAGGCATTACAAAAAAAGGACTGAATGATTAAAATAACCTTAATTTCCACGAGGAATATTCTTATTGCTTAAACATAACTTGGTTAGCAAGTAGGACCTTTTTTTTTTCTTTTAGGCCTATGTTACTTTTCCTTGTTATTTATAGAAAAATACTTATGTTAATTGATTTTTAAGAGGGGCGCATATAAGTTTCAGGGAATAATGCAAAATAATTAACAGCTTATTACGTTAAATGCGCAACAATCTGTCTAGATGCCACAAAGTCAAATGTTTAAGATTACTGGTATTTCTGTAATGATTTCTTTACTGAAGAATACGTTCTCCTTAGTAAAAAAAAAAAAAAAAAATACTGGCTAAGACACCACTACTTTACTTTATGACTATTTTTTTTTTATGTTATCTATGAAGATTTACATGCAGATATTTCCGGTCTGTTGTGTGCAATGTCTGCATAAGTCTATACTCGGTTGCGCAATCTCACGATATATGTCTTAGGTGGTTTGCGCGATCTGCAAATTAAGTGTGGCTGGTTTGTGTATATGAAAGTGTATATTTCCTTGTGTTAACGTATTCACTGCTGCCATATCCAAGTTATTTCCCTTTGCTTTTCGGGAGAAAGGATTCAAAGGGGTCTTTGTTGTATATCCCAAAATGGGTTACTGTTGGCTAAGTCTCCCTCTCTCCAGAAGTTGCCATCTTGGAGGACTGCAAAGTCTGTACAGGTCTGAACAATCATTAACATGAAATTTCCCGCAAATATTCACCAATTTAAACAGCTCCGGGGGAATAAGATTAACTTGTGTTAACTAAGAAACATTCTTTGTTAATTAAAACAATTCTTTTGCTCTGATATTCATTTAGAAAAAATTATTCATTCACTGGCTGCATTAACATATATGCACACAAGGGAATAGCAAATGCCTTATTAACACTGTCATTAAGGCTAAATGAAACTCGCCCCGTTCATGTATGGCTTCAATTCAGCTTATGTGACATGGATAGCTCACAGTACTAGACTTATGTTGGAGAATATTATCTTCTTTAGCACCTATTAACCCAATAGATCGACATATGCTGTTCTTCGCTCCAAAACTAACTGTGGTTGGCCATTGTTAGTCATATATATATATATATATATATATATATATATATATATATATATATAATATATATATATATATAAACAAGAAAGGGCATATGGAACACTCGCTAGCAGCTGCTCATGCTGTTACCGAGCCACATAGCCATGTTGCCGTACACCGATCTCATTAACTTTGTTTAATAATTGTACTACAAACAACTTGAGTTTGTTTCATGTCACGCTGGGGCTACATGTACAGTTGTTTTATAATTAAGACAGTAATCAATGCCATATAAATAGATTGTAAAAAAATATTAGACATAAGTATTAAGTGATTTCCCATTTGTGTAAAAACTTCTCCATTACAATTGTTCTATGAACTCAAGTTACTTTTCAAAATGAGAATTTCTGTGATTATCTTTCAATTTGAATTGGTTACTAGTGATGTTTTGTGTACTTTGTATCATCAAGCTATATATTACTTAGGATTATGGAAGGTTTAATGTACTGTTTGTTACGACTGGTTGAAGTTTAGCAAAAAAACCGAATCATAGTCAATTTTTATATATATCTGGAGTACAGTATTATAATGTGTATGTACATACAATGATGTAGCTGTAATTAATTAGTGGACAAGGTAATGATGAAGGGATATTGATGAACATAGATAACTGCAGTTGTTACAGTTGTTGTGCCTGGTATAGGCCTAACAGTGCAGGTGGTACTGCGCCTGGTATATTAGGCTCAACAGTGCCAAAGAGTTCAGAACCGGGATACATATATTAAAGAATAATTATTAATACCCGTCTAATAAAGAAAAACTCAAGAGCAATATGTCTTGGAGACTGATTTCCGTTAAATGATTATTAAATATATAATTCCCCCACTATTCCTAAGTGTCCACAAGATGTGTTCAATTTTATACAGGATTAGTCAGTCAGGCGTTGTGTTCAAAACTGGAGTTTCCCGTTGTTTACGAATGGTATATTTATTGCTGTTGAAAGTAATAGTTCGTAGCGTAGATTACTTTCATTTCATTCATGGAATCAATCATAATTTCTCAATTTGACTGTAGTACGTCGAGTGTGTCGTACAGAAATATTCATGGTTGGTCAATCCTAGAAAGATATAATTCTTCCATCTTTCAACACCCGTTTTCTTTTCAAGTTTCTATTCTTTAAAAAAACAAACTCCTTTTTCTCCTCAACTTTTTTCAATGGCATTTCGACCTCCCGCTATTTTGAAATGATTTCAGACTTTTATTAAACAAGTCATCATTGTAAAGCTTCGTTTCTGTTGAGTTTTGAAGTAATATATATCTGCTGCGTCTTCTGCTTTGAAGACTTACAAAGCAACCGTATGACTTATTATGGTTTATTTTTGTCGTCAACATTATGTCTTGCAATAATTTTTCATCATAAATGTTCCGTTTTCATCTCTTTACCAATGATTTTTTTTCATTAAAAATATTCTTTCGCTATCTACAGTCATTCTCCACTACAAATATCATCATGTGCAATGATTTTCCATAACAAATATTCCGTTACCTACAATGATTTGTCATTATAAATGCTCTGCTGTTACCTGCAATGATCTGTCATAATGAAAAGAAAGCACTTCTGTAATAATAATGCTGTTAACACACTCAAGCTGAACTTGTATAATGTACGATAATGTCCACCAAACATGGCCGCGTGGCTGATATAATGAACTCTTAAAGCGCATTGTATACCATAACGTTTGATGTTTTTTCCAGTTACCTGAATTTCAGTCTCTTAGTTGGAGTCGACATTTAAATAAAATAAAAAAATTACGATATTAAAATTGTAATCCTGTACAGTACTCATACCTAATAAAATAATTAAGCTATGATGTCATTATCTCACCTCTTTTTTATGATGATTAATTGTGTTTCTGCTTTGTATTTAACTGCCGTAGGCCTATGTACACACTAAAAGACTATAGGCATACCTACGTCTGGCATAGGCCTATGTAAACTAATGACTATACCTATATCTATCACAGAACTATGCAAATATTAAGCGACTAGGCATACCTATGCCTGACATATGTCTATGTACACGCTAAAAGACTAGACATACTCATGTATAACATAAAAGCCCTATGTAAAACACTAAGAGGCCTATGTAAATACTAAGATACTAGACATGCCTACGTCTAACATAGGCCTCGATGAAAAAACACTCAAAAGACTTTAGACATACATATGTCTAACATAGGCATATGCAAACGCTAAAAGACTATACACATCAGACGTAGAACTTGGAAATTCTCTCTCTCTCTCTCTCTCTCTCTCTCTCTCTCTCTCTCTCTCTCTCTCTCTCTCTCTCTCAATTATTAATAAACCCACTGGAATAGCGACCGAACACAGGAACCTGGCGTGTGCTCAGACCTATAACTACGTCCCAACCTTGCAGATTAAAAAATGAAACTCTCTCTCTCTCTCTCTCTCTCTCTCTCTCTCTCTCTCTCTCTCGTATTAATTAATTCCCAATCTCTCTCTCTCTCCTCTCTCTCCTCAGTTATACATTACCATGCTCCTCTCTCTCTCTCTCTCTCTCTCTCTCTCTCTCTCTCTCAATTATTAATAAACCCAATGACACAGAACAATGGCGAGTACTTAGACCTATACGTCCCAAACTCTCTCTCTCTCTCTCTCTCTCTCTCTCTCTCTCTCTCTCTCTCCACCAGTCCTCCTCTTCTTCCTCCTCCTCTATCCCTAGACCCTCTCTCGTATTCCCAAAACTGATTTATTTTATGTGTATATCGCCGGTATGCGGCAAACCGCAAAAATCCTGCTTCATCTGTTAGCTGCGGGCAGGAGCACCACCAGCAGCCGCCATAACCCTCCCCGGACCTCGACAAGGCTTGGCTAGTTTGCCTTAGTATCACAGTCAGCATTACGCCCTTCTATACATATTTAGTAGTTCAATGGACGTCAGGATAGACTTTGAGCTTCCAGAATTGTGTGTATTTGACAGACATTTCGAGAGAGTTCCGTCAAAATGAATAAAAAGTGCGCTTTGTCCGGTTTCTGGTCTCTTGGAAACGTGAAACTTGCAGATGCTCGGTGCACAAAGAATAGGCTGCACTTTGTTCGTTAAATGGCGTTTATACTTCTTACGTCCACTTTTATTATCGATTTCACCAATGGATGGGCATTATTTTGGCGCCCTTCATTCTTCTATTCGACAAATTCTCTCTCTCTCTCTCTCTCTCTCTCTCTCTCTCTCTCTCTCTCTCTCTCTCTCTTACAATAAGCTCTTTTCCTTTACTCGTTAACGTTAGTCTCAACCACCAGTATGCTAGCTTGATTGCAGCCTTAATTATTTAAAAATAAACAAATAAATAAAAACTTTTAAGAAAATGATAATGTAAGAACACAAACTCAAACTTAAAAGTAATTAAGCGTAAAATGTATGAATGAGTATGACCCTTTGCAACGGCGCTCCACAAACACACGTAGGCCGTCATATATATAAAGAGATTCAGCTAAATTTCAAAGTTTTTTTGAAAGATTCAACTATTTATTAAACGTTTTTAAAAGATTCAGCTAATTTTTAAACGTTTTTAAGAGAGATTCAACTAATTCTTTAACGTTTTTTAAAAGATTCAGCTAATTTTAAAACGTTTTTAAGAGAGATTCAAGTAATTCTTTAACGTTTTTAAAAGATTCAGCTAATTTGTAATGACTTTTTAAAAAGGGATTCAGCGAAATCTTAAAGTTTTTAAGTGATTCAGCTAATTTTCAAACGTTTTTAAGATTCAGCTGATTTTTAAACGGTTTAAAAAAAAGAGATTCGGCTAATTCTGAAACGTTTTTAAGAGAGATTCGGTTATTTCTAAAACGTTTTAAAAAGAGATTCAGCTAATTTTAAACATTTCTAAAAAGAGATTTAATTAATTTTTATACGTTTTTAAAGAAAGAGATTCAGCTAATTGTTAAACGTTTGTTAAAAGATTAATAGAGATTCAGCAAATGTTTAAACATTTTTAAAAAGAGAATAAGCTAATGTTTAAACGTTTTTAAAAGATTCAGCTAATTTTTAAATGTTTTATAATAAGAGATTCAGCTAATTTTTAAACGTTTTTAAAAAGAGATTCAGCCATTTTTAAATGTTTTATAAAAAGAGATTCAGCTAACTTTTAAAAGTTTTTAAAAAGAGATCCAACTATTTGTTAAACGTTTTTAAAGAAGATTCAGCTAATTTTCAAGCGTTTTAAGAGAGATTCAGCTAATTTTTAAACGGTTTTAAAAACAGAGATTCAGCTAATTTTGAAACGTTTTTAAGAGAGATTCGGCTATTTTATAAAGGTTTTAAAAAGAGATTCACCTAATTTTCAAATTTTTTCAAAGAAAGAGATTCAGCTAACTTTTAAAAAAATTTTAAGGAAAGGGATTCAGCTAATTTTAAAACTTTTTAAAAAGAGATTCAGCTAATTTTCAAACGTTTTTAGGAGAGATTCAGCTAATTTTCAATGTTTTTAAAAGAGATTCAGCTATTTCTAAACGTTTTTAAGAGATTCAGCTAATTTTTAAACGGTTTTAAAAGAGATTCAGCTAATTTTTTTTTAAAAATGAGATTCAGCTCATTTTAAACGTTTTTTAAAAGATTCAGCTAATTTTTTATTTTTTAAAAAGAGATTCAGCTAATTTTTAAATGTTTTTAAGAGATTCAGCTAATGTTTAAACGGGGTTTAAAAGAGATTCCGCTGATTTTTGAACATTTTTAAAAGATATTCAGCTAATTTTAAAAGTTTTTAAAAGATTCAGCTATTTTTTAAACATTTTTAAAAGCGATCCAGCTAATTTAAACATTTTAAAAAGAGATTCAGCTAATTTTTGAATTTTTAAAAGCGATTCAGCTAATTTATAAATTTTTAAAAAAGAGATTCAGCTAATTTTTAAATGTTTTTAATTCAGCCAATTTTTAAATTTTTTTAAGAGATTCAGCTAATTTTCAAACGTTTTTAAAAGAGATTCAGTTACAGGGATCTATAATCAAGTAAATGTGAATATATTTATGCGCGACACAAGCAAAATATATACGAAGGACATTCCTCAATCTTCATCAACGCAGCCAATCACTAATAATGACATTCTAGTTACTAATAATGACGTTATAACTACAGATGCAAAACAGTTACATAAAACTAACAACGAACTTCCCT